>NC_091119.1:205465297-205622797 GCF_040183065.1 Periplaneta americana | reverse complement strand
GGGTTCGATTCCCGGTCGGGACAAGTTACCTGGTTGAGGTTTTCTCCGGGGTTTTCCCTCAACCCAATATAGCAAGAGCTGGGTAACTTTCGGTGTTGGACCCCGGAATCATTTCACCGGCACTATCACCTTCATCTCATTCAGACGCTAAATAACCTAATCCCTTATTCATCTGTCGTAAAAAATCTTGGCTTCTTTTTTGATAATAATCTAAGTTGGAATTTTCAAGTTAAAGAAACGATAAAAAAAATCTGTTCCTCCTTTCACTCTTTGAGTCGCTTGAGAAACTTCTTGCCCCAGCAACTAAAACTTACCCTAGTACAAACCCTAGTAATGCCGCACTTCGATTATTGTGACGTTTTGTTAAGTGATCTAAGTTCTGAACTGTCAGTCAAGTTACAGCGAGCTCAGAATATGTGCATCAGATACGTGTGCAACATCCGACGATATGATCACATATCACCGTCCTTCGCAAGTCTCTCGTGGCTCCGACTTAAAGAACGCAGAACTTTACACTCTTTGTCTTTACTCTTTCGAATTCTGCACACCTCAACACCAAATTACCTTTCGTCTCGTTTCTCTTATCTATACTCTAACCACGACGTAAATACCAGATCACTTATCTGTGGCACTCTAAATATACCTCTTCATAGAACATCTTGTTATTCCTCATCTTTTACAATATCCACCTCGCGTCAATGGAATTCCTTGTCACAAAGTATTAGGGGCTGCAAGACAACAAACACCTTTAAGAACAGCTTAAAAGATAACCTTATTAGCATTTCACTCCAATCATACTGATTTAAAATATTACGGACTACACTGTTGCTTTTTTTCTTTAGACATCATCCTGATTGTGCTGCATTTTCAAAATTGTCTCATAATAATCTCTTTCTATTATCTAATATAATTTGAAATATATTAACATTCTATGTATTTTAGTTTAATTCTGCTACACAGTTTATTTCAGTGTTTAATTAATAGTTCATAGTATTTTGTTGTTTAATTCGTAAATAACTCTTGTATACATGTAACTCTCATCTAAATCAAATTGTTGAATTCTTTGTAAGTTCATGCATATGTATATACACTTTTTGCTGGTTGTGTGGAAGAGAAGGCCTTACGGCCTTAACTCTGCCAGCTAAAATAAATCATTATTATTATTATTATTATTATTATTATTATTATTATTATTATTATTATTATTATTATTATTATTATATAACCGAAGATGTTGATAATATACTAAAATAAAATAAAAAATATTGGCACTTCAGTATCCACTAGACAAGCAATGGCAACTCTAGCATTGAGATATACAATAAAATTACCTGAAATACTGTTTATAGTTGGGGACAGCTTCAAAAAACCTAACCTGATAGTATTTCGTTAGATTTAACCTAAGCGGGAATTGAACCTGGAGCGCAGCCCCAGATCATGAGTCCCGCTCACTACCCCGAGACTCTGGCCCTCTGACCCCCGCATTTCACCAAGATGGTAAATAAAGCAATTACCCTTGAAAATGTTAGGTTTTCACAGTGATTATTTTAGTAGACATTTAATTTTAGCTGAGAGGTTGGTCTCTTAGTTTTATGAGGTAACATTTCTTGGTCTGTACTGTCAGTGTTGAATTTCGATTATCAAGAACCCATGGGGCTCAAGGCGTCAAGAATTAATAATGCACTCGGGCAGGACGTAAAATACCCCAAAAAATATATTAGGGATTCTACATCTAGTGTCGTTATGCCGTAAAAATAAATGTCTTCTATCCACCAACACACAGGAAGATTTAGCATTTATTATTTACTGTACATTTATTATACTCACTGTTACCAATTACTTATAATTTATCATTTGCGTTTTTAATGTTATTTTAATATCATGTACGCAACTCAGTTAAAACTCACCATTTTGTACCTTATGACAGCTTCACGAAATAAAGACTTCCAACATTTATTTTTATGCATTTATTTCTTTACTATTTTATTTATTTGTCAATTTATGCATTTATCCGTTTATTTATTCATTTATGTCTTTAGCCATTTGTCCATTTATGCATTTATCCGTTTATTTATTCATTTATGTCTTTAGCCATTTGTCCATTTATGCAGTTGTCCGTTTATTTATTCATTTATGTCTTTAGCCATTTGTCCATTTATGCAGTTGTCCGTTTATTTATTTATCTATCCATTTATGTATCTGTCTATTTACGCATTTATCCGTCTATTTATTTATTTATTAATTTACGCGTTTATCCCTTTATTTATTTATCCATTTATGCATTTATCCATTTCTCTATTTACGCATTTATGCGTTTATTTTATGCATTTGTCCGTTTATACATATACTTGCACTATCACCTTTACTTTTTACACTTCGCTCTACAATATGCCATTACGAAAGTTCAGGATAACAGGCAGGGTTTGGAATTGAACGGGTTACATCAGCTGCTTGTCTATGCGGATGACGTGAATATGTTAGGAGAAAATCCACAAACGATTAGGGAAAACACGGGAATTTTACTTGAAGCAAGTAAAGCGATTGGTTTGGCAGCAAACCCCGAAAAGACAATGTATATGATTATGTCTCGTGACCAGAATATTGTACGAAATAGAAACATAAAAATTGGAGATTTATCCTTCGAATAGGTGGAAAATTTCAAATATCTTGGAGCAACAGTAACAAATATAAATGACACTCGAGAGGAAATTAAACGTAGAATAAATATGGAAAATGCCTGTTATTATTCGGTTGAGAAGCTTTTGTCATCCAGTCTGCTGTCAAAAAATCTGAAATTTAGAATTTATAAAACAGTTATATTACCGGTTGCTCTGTAAGGTTGTGAAACTTGGACTCTCACTTTGAGCGAGGAACAGACATTAAGGGTGTTTGACAATAAGGTTCTTAGGAAAATATTTGGGGCTGAGAGGGATGAAGTTACAGGAGATTGGAGAAAGTTACACAACGCAGAACTGCACGCATTGTATTCTACACCTGATATAAATAGGAACATTAAATCCAGACGTTTGAGATGGGCAGGGCATGTAGCAGGTATGGGCGAAGCCAGAAATGCATATAGAGTGTTAGTTGGGAGGCGGGAGGAAATAAGACCTTTAGGGAGGCCGAGACGTAGGTGGGTGGATAATATTAAAATGGATTTGAGGGAGGTGGAATATGATGATAGAGAGTGGATTAATCTTGTACAGGATAGGGACTGATGGCGGCTTATGTGAGGGCGGCAATGAACCTGGGGGTTCCTTAAAAGCCATTTGTAAGTATGTATACGTTTATTAATTTTTCCATTTATGCGTTAATTAATTAATTTATTTATTTACTTATTTTGTTTAGTTATTTATTTATTAACTCTATTGGAGTTAAGGCCAATTAAATAGGCCTCCTCTTCCACACCACCATTCAGTATTTACATTAAGGTAAATTTACATTCAATATTTACATTTGTTATTTACATTAGGCAATCCATCATGATTTATTTGTTGAACTGTCGTCTACAATGTGGTTCTGTCTATTGTATTTACGTTGTCACATTATAAAACATGATATGAGTCAACGACAGACCCTTTCGTACCATTCCTATAGCTAATCACGGTGCATACATTACGTTGTTAACTCTGATCAGTAATATGGAAGTAATTTAAAAACGTGAGTAAATGTAAATAATAAGAATGCGAATAAATGTAAATAATAAATGTAGATGATGTGGAAAACAGTGATCGATAGCGATAGACATGTTTGATTTCATATCTCCTTAATCTGACATCGCAGACTCCAAGTTTCCTATCTAAAAATGTTCAGTAGACTAGTAGAGCATCCCTTAGCAACAGTAACACATATAAATGACACTCGGGAGGAAATTAAACACAGAATAAATATGGGAAATGCGTGTTATTATTCGGTTGAGAAGCTCTTGTCATCCAGTCTGCTGTCAAAAAATTCTGAAAGTTAGAATTTATAAAACAGTTATATTACCGGTTGTTCTGTATGGTTGTGAAACTTGGACTCTCACTTTGAGAGAGGAACAGAGATTAAGGGTGTTTGAGAATAAGGTTCTTAGGAAAATATTTGGGGCTAAGAGGGATGAAGGTACAGGAGAATGGAGAAAGTTACACAACGCAGAACTGCACGCATTGTATTCTTCACCTGACATAATTAGGAACATTAAATCCAGACGTTTGAGATGGGCAGGACATGTAGCATGTATGGGCGAATCCAGAAATGCATATAGAGTGTTAGTTGGGAGGCCGGAGGGCAAAAGACCTTTGGGGAGGCCAAGACGTAGATGAAAAGATAATATTAAACTGGATTTGAGGGAGGTAGGATATGATGGTAGAGACTGGATTAATCTTGCTCAGGATAGGGACCAATGGCGGGCTTATGTGAGGGCGGCCATGAACCTCCAGGTTCCTTAAAAGTCAGTAAGTAAGTAAGTATAAGTAAATAAATAAATAAATAAATAAATAAGTAAATAAATAAGTAAATAAATAAATAAATAAATAAGTAAATAAATAAATAAGTAAATAAATAAATAAATAAGTAAATAAATAAAAAAGTAAATAAATAAATTATTAAATAAATAAATAAATAAGTAAATAAATAAATTATTAAATAAATAAATAAGTAAATAAATAAATAAGTAAATAAGTAAATAAATAAGTAATAAATAAGTAAATAAATAAATAAATAAGTAAATAAATAAGTAAATAAATAAATAAATATGTAAATAAATAAATAGATGAGTAAATAAATAAATAAGTAAATAAATAAATAAATAAATATGTAAATAAATAAATAAATATGTAAATAAATAAATAAGTTAATTAATTAATTAATTAATTAATTAACGCATAAATGGACAAATGAAAAAACCGACGTGTATGTAGGCCTATATATATATACATGTTTGAATTCATATCTCCTTAATCTGACATCACAGACTCCGAGTTTCCTATCTAAAAATGTTCAGTAGACTAGTAGAGCATCCCTTAATTACTGCTTATTTCTGCATGCTTTCACTGAAAACCCGATAGGTAACCATAGTGATGAAACCTGCATCTAATTCCGAATCGCTGGATGTATTAAATACGTTGTATAAAACGAGACGTTTCCTTTAAAGTTAATACTATATTATAGGCTTAAACCGCGTTATACTAGGCACAGCTTTACTGTCAAAGTTTTAAAATTAACGGCACAGCAGCATTCGTTACAGAGGCACTCAGTTATACACAATTTAGTGCATTACCAAGACAGCACATTTTGTATCTGTCATACTTTGTTTCCGTCTTGTGGTACTGTTAATAGCTTTCCACTTCCGATCTGGCGAAAGCGAGGACTCCGACTTTACTGAGAATTTTCGAGCATAAAAAAGAAAAGAAAACAAGGCAAAAGAAAAATTACGCTCTTGGCTTCTTGTGAAGTTTGGGGAGATTTATCTCTGCCTTCCTTAGCTACGTTATTTAATTGCAAATTCTGTTATAATCGTAGTATGAACCTCATATCTTCTGCAAGCAACACGCACCGCTACAATTAGTCTGGCACTCACGGCAAGGACAAGCTATTCCAATTATGCTACGAAGAAATACGGACGCGGTACAGTGTCATTTCGTGGAGCAACACATAAAGCTCTTGCGTGAAATAAGAAAAACGTGTTACGGTTAACAGGAACTGAATTTATGCCGGCACCAGAGTATCAGTTGCACTGTGGAAATGAACTACAGTCTTTCAGAAAGCAAGAGCCAGGCAACTCTTGAAGAAAAGTGAAAAATCGTCATCATAATCATTCTGACTTATATTGACCCATTACTAGTTTATTGAGGTCTCAATTTATCACTTGTTAGGCTTTCTAATTACCATGAAATGTTAATTCAAAATTTGGGTTGGAATTGTTCATAAATAGATCGTTAAATTTTACTTTTTTCTTCATTGATGCTCAATTTTATTTTTGTATGTGAAATCATCATTGTTGTAACAACTTAAATTCGATATTAGTTAAAAAATGTCATGGGGCCCAAATTAAAAAAAAAATACAAATTTATTTATCTATGTATTTACGTAACAGTCTTTACAGAGAAATAGTGTCACAGACCTTGTCAAACACAGCTAAAAGTTAGAGTTAAAAATTCTTGTTCATCATAAAAAGACTTACTAATGAACCAAATAGAGATAACGTTTCTAAATTCACCACTGCTTAAGGTAAATAAATATGTGGGAATTATATACCATAAAACAGAATAAATTTCCAATATATTACTTTAAAGATAAATTAATTAAATAAAAGCATTATTCAAAGTAATCTTGAACACTATGAAAATGTCTGTATATCTGTTGCAGAATTTTCATATTGACTTTCATTATTTTAAGATTAACAAATTTCTATTTCAGAGAAAAGTTTCCTAATAACTTAAAAATGTGTTCCAAATATTAAGTGTAGGAATAATAATTCAGAAGATATATAACTTTTTGTACGAGAATGAAACATAAAGGAAGTTACGGGAAATTGCAAACAAAGTTTAGTGTCATTTAAAAACCCTGTGCAGCAGAAAAATGACGTCACAGCAGCCGAAATGATCATAAATGAGTCTTAAATTTTATATAATGCATTTCTCTCACGTCTCAGAGTATTTTAAAGGAAATAAATGGAAAATTTACAGGTTTTTCACCGTAATTAACAAAACTCTCTCCTTAAGGAGATTCGGAATATTCGTCATAGTTTTTACTTCACGCATTAGCAACTCGTCACCATTCCACCCGTCACACATTACCCACTTGTCATCATCCTCACTAGTCATATATTAATGACTGTACACAGCTAAAAAAAACTCGTAACACACATGGAAAAGAGAAAGATGTAAGAAAAATAAAAGGGATAATGACAACTATATCCCACAACTTAAGTATAGTGCGTAGCCATAGTTACGGAAATCTGCAAAAACATGAGTGGTGAAATAAGGTTAGCAAGAACCAGGGAAGCATATTAAACATTTAGGCCTATTACAAAGAAGTGGCACAATTTAATAATTATGAAATGAGATGCTTGTATTATTTTGTGATCTAAACTTTTTTGTGCAATCAGTGAATGTCGCAATCTTACAATCTCTTCTTCACTGACAGTGTACAGTCTTAGAGAAAAGGTTTGTCGCATAGAATTTTATAAGTCCCAGAAAGGAGGCAGTGCGCATGATCACACATACAACGAAACAAAACTAATGGTGAATGGAAGGAGGCTATCAAGATGACTGCCAACGTAAGTGCTGTAAGAGCCATACCCGGCAGGTTTCAGGACTACCACTGCAGGCGATGCCTCAGTGAGATAGAAACCCTTGGACATGTCCTGGGAGCCTGCTCTTATGGAGAAAAATTGCGTATACATAGGCACCATGTAATTAGAACTAAATTGGCCGATGCCCTTAGAAAACTAAAATACACCGTCTATGAAGAAGTCCACGGAACTGCCGACAATGGCAGTAACAGACGAACTGACATAATCGCCATTAGCGAATCCCTGTCTCAGGGTATGATAATCGACCCCACCATCAGGTTTGAAACGTACAAAGGACAGCCCGAAGACGTACATGAGGAGAAACGAGCAATTTACGTTCCAACCATCCCGTATTATAAAGGTAAATACCAACTTCACGATATCAGTGTCACGGGATTGATGTTTGGAGCAAGAGGGACGATACCTGACTTCTCTTCTCAATTCTGTAAGACCCTAGGACTGCACAAATCTTTTCTGAATGAACTGGCCCTCCTCATAATTAGAGAGTCAGTCAAACTTTTACGGAACCACCTACATGTTCTGAAAAAACAAACGCACCATTATCATTTTCCTTTTTCTTATTAGCTTCCATTGCTTCTTTACTTGTAACTTTTCTTATTCTGTAAACTGCTATTGTTTGTTTGTTTGTTTGTTTGTTTGTTTGTTTGTTTGTTTGTTTGTGTACTTGCTTACCTTTTTTCTTACTCTGTTTTCTTTCATCATCTATTTGTTCTTGTTTTGTTTTGTATGCTTTGTCTAATGGAAGCCTCTAATTTGAGGAAGCTCAAGTAAATAAATAAAATAGCCGTTCTCTTGTGAACCAGGTCGCTCGTCATTCGATCATGCGCACTGTCTCCTTTCTGGGAATTAAGTATTTGTGCGATAAAACTTTTTTCTAAGACTGTAGACTGATAGTGGGCAACCCTGGCTCAATTGTATCGCACTTACGTAATTTCTAGATTAAACTTTTTATTGCGAAGCGCAAGCAGAGGAGCGGCGTGCACATGCGCTTGTGTGCTCCAGATTGCACCATTCGTATTCCCCTGGCTGTTACTCCTCGACCTCTAAACCGACTTTTTCGACTGGATGCAGAATAAAATTAGTCCATATGTATGCCGTGGAGAACCTCTCCCTGCTACAATATACAGTTCCTTGGGAACCGGCAACCAAGCTGTCCCATGTGGGATTCCTATCAGATTGCGGCATCGAACGGTTGTCAGATTTCTTGGGAAATGTGATGTTTGGCACATTTAACTTTCTAACTGAGGCTCGTATGGAACTCCTACCTCCAGTTAAATTGCCTGCTTATGCTTAAGGTATATACGTAAGTGCGTACGCAACGCCAGAAATGGATTGTGACAGGAAGACAGTTCAGTTCATTGGAAGTGTAAACAAAACCCACAGTTACGTTAAGACGTTGCAGAGATTATAACATTCTTCATTTCTTACACTTCTGCCATTATGGAGAACGCCTTCAAACAAGAGACATTTAATTCGAAACACAATGGCAACCGGTAAAAAAGCTGAGAATTTCGAAGTAACGAAGATAGGGGAGAGTCGTGTAGTATCGGACATCGGGTAATATCGGACAGTGAGTTTCTTTCATCTACCACACGATGATAGTACCTGATTGACATGGTTACGTTTCTGTGATGTCGCATAGAGAAACGTAACCATGTCATTCAGGTACTACCATATGGTGGTAGATGAAAGAAACGCACTGTCCGATACTACCCGATGTCCGATACTACCCGACTCTCCCCTATACATTGTATCAGCACTAATGGGAGTACAAGAAGAGTTCGTATTATGATGATTGAGAAGGAAAGCAAATGAAAATGCATTTTAGACCCTCGAATACGTTTTGAGACCTCTTTAGAACAACCTGAGGATGTCGATAAGAAAAAAAATTACGAACCAATTTCGACCTATTTTAAACAGATGTGCAATTTGGTAAAAATGCAATAATGGAACATTTTTTTGGTAGCCGGAATACAATAAACAAACATTTATTTAATTCTTGTACAAAATTCAATTTAGGTAGAAATTATTATAAATATATGGTCATTCTGGCCCTTAAATCCTCGACAAAATTGAACTGTAAAGAATTAATCGCTATAGGCATCCAACAAACAAAACTCAGTGCGCAGAAACCAGCGGGCGTGACTGTCTCGCGCAGATGACGTATGCTCCCTTTCCCAGCATGCTCCAATCACACCACCGACACTATGCGCATGCGCACGTATTATCTTCTTGTGCTGGACTGAACACGTGTTATTGCTACAGAGTCAGGGAGTCGCATAGCGTTTTGTATTAAATATTAATTTAATTTAATTTAAGTATTTAAAATTTAAATATGAGGACAGTTCCAGTGAAGATAGATACCGATTGTGACTTAGAAAGACACGATGTTGGCATCTTGTAATGTTATATTCACTTAATTGATTGTTGTTACAGCTGCTGTTTGAGTGCACATGTCCGCAACCGTAGCCGTTATAGCTATACCAGTAGCCGCTTATTAAAGAACCAGCCTACTGCAGGGGGGTAAGAGGGGTATAGCATGGGCGGCGCAAGGAGTCTGAGCTGAGTTTTGTTTGTAGGATACCTATAGAAGTGGTGTGACTTGTAACAGTCGTTGTGATGAATGCGTAGTAATAATGTAATTTTGTAGTTAAAATTGAAAAAAAAAAAACTGTAAGAAGCAATTAAGGAACTCAAGACACATTTTTAAGCGTCTTATTACTAGTTAATGAAAGAAATGATATTTCTGAATGGTTAATTTTCTATTTGTACTATTCTTTCACCTTCAAACTAAAGGAAAAAGATATTTTACTAACAACCTCAAATTAGCGTAACTCTGAAAATATTGAGAGTAGGACAAATGTTTATATGACTTTTTTGCTCAGTGTCGTCGGAAATAAGTTTCGTACGTGGTGGTAAATCCTCCTGAATCACCCTGTATAATGACTATGTAACTCATCTATGTACTGCACATAGTATGTTCTATGAACAACATAAGATTTCGTTCTAGAAAATTATGACAATGTACATATTACTGTTGCTTTCTATAATTGAAATTTTAGTTCTCTTGTGCAATTGCCTTTCTATGTTCACTGAAAGACAGTATGTTCAGTAACACTGTATGTTTATTATCAGTATACTGCCTTCATTAATCAGCATATCACCACGCACGAACAAATCATATCACACTGATCGGATTAGGCCTAGCTGGAGCTTCAGATCCTACTGCTTGAATGTTTTGTGAGTTAACTGTACGTTCCTGGTGCACAACGCAGCTGTAAACAGATTAATGTAATTTTACATGTTGCTGGTTAGAATAGGGGCTAAACCTTTGGACTTTACTTATTACTATTGCATTAGGCTTCATAATTCCGCAGCTGTAAACAAAGCATTGCGTTCTTGCAACGTTTCCACTTCCAATCTCTGAATAGAAACTCGATTTTTTCCATAACAACTATTATTATTATTATTATTATTATTATTATTATTATTATTATTATTATTATTATTATTATTATTATTACACTGGTCAACAAAATTAAACACATTTTTAGTTAAAAGAAAACAAATGAGTGATTCTTGTAGAATGTTTCGTGCTGATTTCAAATCTGTTTTCAAAATGTTTCTATCACGCAAGGTTTTTGAGTAATTATATGAAATGTAATTTAAACTTTTCTTGCGTTAATACCTTGTAATATTTTAACTAAAATCATGTTTACTTATCTAAAACGAGTGTGAATTAGATTTTAGGCTATACTTGGCTTGAGAAACATCTGTTTTGAATGTCCAGCAGTAATTTTCCATAATATTTGAACTCTATTTCTCCAGGTAGCGCCTTTCCTTTTCAGAAAAATCGTGAAGAAAACGCTCCTCACGTTCGTCGCTCACTACTCGAAGGTTTTGAGGAAAGGAAAAATACATGAGAATCCAAGACGTTATTTAGAGAGACATATTACTCTCCATCACGTTATAGTTCTGAATCAGCTCGCTGATAATTTCTCTGTAATCTACTGATCTGTGGTTTCTAGAAAGTACAAGTAACAGTCTGTTGAACGATCCTTAGGTTTCCGGCACATCATTGGAACTGGAAAAGGCATATGACGGGATCCTTTTAGCCAACCAGTTAATAGAATTATATGGATCGCAACATATTTGAGCGGCCCAGTTCCTGTTCTCATCTATTTTTCAATCAAAAGATCACTTGTAAGCTCTTTTAACTAGTGTAGTAAAATTCACCTGTGTGCTTTCAAAGTTAACTAACCACAAACGTAATAAAAATTGTTTGTGATTTACACAGTATTTCGAGGTATGTTTCACTTTATAAGATACTTTTACCACACTTAAAATTAGAACAAAGAAAATTCGGGTTATGAAACTTGTTTAATATAAATTCCAACCCAACTGAGAATTAATACTGTCTTTTTTAAAATCCGTTTTTATGAATTCTGAATTCACAGGCATCAATTATCTAGGTCGATTGTTAAAGCAATAAAATTAAATATTTTAAATATTTTCTTTCCATTAGTATGGTAAGGACTGTATACCTATAGCAATAAAAATAAACCATTTTCCTAAAATTACAAAAAAAAAAAAATAGTGGGTGGGGAAGAAAAATTCTGACTTCATTTTTGGAATCAGCAGATGAAATTACATAAGAAACAGTAGAAATTTTAAATTTAACAAAATCCCTGTTGACCAGTATTATTATTATTATTATTATTATTATTATTATTATTATTATTATAGGTAGTGATAATACGGTTATTCCTACTTATCTGATAGTTTTACTTGTTTAAATTAATGCAGCTAAACCCCTTTAACCCTATATAACTTCAGAAATGTAGCTCAACTTCTTTCGTATTAATTTTGACAATAGAAGTAGAGGCTATGTTACGAATTGGGATAGGTTTATAGAGATTATTGTGCAGTGAATTTCCCCCCGCTTCTCGTATTCGGAAATGTTGCAACGCTCTCCAAGAACGGCAGGCAGAGCATGTAGTTTTCACTTTCGTCTCACGCGAGCTATATAGTTCATCATGTGGTCAGCTGCTGGTGACACGGTGAGAATTGGTACAGCAGTAGAAGAGCTGGTGTTGCTTGCAGGACGTGACCGAATGTGACGTCACAGCCTGTAACAAGAACAGCGCAGGCGAGATGAAAACTGAACACACACAATCGAATCCAGGAGTTAACTTTCCCCATTCTGTTAGGCTTAAATATCGTTCCCTTCCCATTTCTCATTTCTTTGCGTTCACTCTTCCTTGATTTACTATCTCAATTACTTATGCTTTGTTATATTTTTAGATTCTATTAACTTATCCATCTTACTTGATAAATATTTCTTCTCTGTATTTCATTTTCTATGCTGTTTTCTTTTTTCGTTGTTTTATATCATCTGACTGTTTCTTCCTTCTATTCTTCCTCTTGTGTTTATTGTTTTCCTTCCTCTTCTCTTCGATTTTCCCCTTCTCTTATTCCTCTTTTTTATTTGTTTTTGCATTTCACTTTTGTCTTTCACATGTATGTTCACCCAATAAATGGAATTCCACATATTGTCAAAACTATACATTCTTTACGTGTCCATATTAACGAACTGTAAATTTTCCAAATCTAGTCTTTCAAGTGAAGCTTCCTGTAAAGCAGATTTGAATAATTTCAAGGGAAAAATTGTTCCGGGGCCGGTATCGATCCCGGGACCTCTGGTTGAACGTACCAGCGCTCTGCCAACTGAGCTACCCGGGAACTCCACCCGACACCGTCTCAACTTTCCCCTTTATATCCACACAACTCGCGTGGGCTGACGAACCGCCAGAGACCCACATCGAGTGCACACAAACTCTGTGTGACTTGAAATTGTGGTTTTCTGTTAACGTACACAGTGACGTATATATTATGCAAATCTAATCTTTCAGGTAAAGCTTCCTGTAAAGCAGATTTGAATAATTTCAAGGGAAAAATTGTTCCGGGGCCGGGTATCGACCCCGGGACCTCTGGTTGAACGTACCAGCGCTCTGCCAACTGAGCTACCCGGGAACTCCACCCGACACCGTCTCAACTTTCCCTTTATATCCAGACAACTCGCGTGGGCTGACGAAACGCCAGAGACCCACATCGAGTGCACACAAACTCTGTGTGACTTGAAATTGTGGTTTTCTGTTAACGTACACAGTGACGTATATATTATGCAAATCTAATCTTTCAGGTAAAGCTTCCTGTAAAGCAGATTTGAATAATTTCAAGGGAAAAATTGTTCCGGGGCCGGGTATCGACCCCGGGACCTCTGGTTGAACGTACCAGCGCTCTGCCAACTGAGCTACCCGGGAACTCCACCCGACACCGTCTCAACTTTTCCCTTTATATCCACACAACTCGCGTGGGCTGACGAACCGCCAGAGACCCACATCGAGTGCACACAAACTCTGTGTGACCTGAAATTGTGGTTTTCTGTTAACGTACACAGTGACGTATATATTATGCAAATATAATCTTTCAGGTAAAGCTTCCTGTAAAGCAGATTTGAATAATTTCAAGGGAAAAATTGTTCCGGGGCCGGGTATCGACCCCGGGACCTCTGGTTGAACGTACCAGCGCTCTGCCAACTGAGCTACCCGGGAACTCCACCCGATACCGTCTCAACTTTCCCCTTTATATCCACACAACTCGCGTGGGCTGACGAACCGCCAGAGACCCACATCGAGTGCACACAAACTCTGTGTGACTTGAAATTGTGGTTTTCTGTTAACGTACACAGTGACGTATATATTATGCAAATCTAATCTTTCAGGTAAAGCTTCCTGTAAAGCAGATTTGAATAATTTCAAGGGAAAAATTGTTCCGGGGCCGGGTATCGATCCCGGGACCTCTGGTTGAACGTACCAGCGCTCTGCCAACTCTTCCATTAATTAAGAATAGCGGTATTGATTTATTGTGAATGCGATGTGATGTAACAAGTTGTAAAAATAAACATACAAGACCATTTTGAATGGCGTCATATTTTATTCCAGTCAACATTCGCAGAGGTTTAAACAAATGTTTATTCCATACTTGTTAGTGATTTTCAGGTTACATTTATGTGTTTTTTTATATTCGTGTTTTATAACTGTTAATTCTTTCTCGTTTCGGGATATGAGTAACAGACCATTACAGCAAAATTACACGAAAAAGTAATGCGTTGATGAGTGCTTCATTATCCAGTAGTGCTACGTTTCAAACGCCAATCAACCGAGCTACTTTTTACAGTAACAGAAAACACATGATGCCAGTGAAGTAAAAGTGTAACAAGTACGACAGACAATAAGCCTATTTTCTTTCATATGATCCCTCACAAGATCTGTCTGGTGTTTCTTACAGGATGCGGAAAAGTAACTTTCACAAAGGTTTGAGTAGTGACAAATTTGTGAAATTCAATGTTTTTTTTTTTTTCTAAGCAACGAATAACACTGTAACCTTGAAATTTTTGCTCAATATACGCTATTTCGTATTTACATACAGTTATCAGAATAATAATCAATAAATAATTATTAATAATAAGAAGAAACCATGATATACATATTAGTATTAAATAAGATATCTAATTTGTTAACTTAATCTATTTCGTTGGCCGGCATGGCCCCCTGCAATATGAAATTCATTCCTAAATATTTGAGAATACGAGTAGGTGTAAAGTTATGATCAGTGAAACACTAAATAAAGAAGTGAGGTTATAACATTTGACTTCGAACTAGGTACTTTCATTTAGTGAATTATAGACAAAATCATAACTCTTGTGATATTTCGAATAAGATTATTTCGCGAATATATTTATAAATAATTTCTAACACACAGAAACAGATTAACATTATAAATTAAGATATTTAATGTTTAGGTCTACATTTGCTAGCACGGCTATCACGCAATATCATGGCCTACTGTATTGTTAAGGAAGCAATGAAAATATTTAACATCAGGTGCTACAAGATATTACCTGACCACAAAATGCGTGAAGAACGTTGTTTCGAGAATATTGCAGTTGATAGTTGGTTTTCATTTAGTTAAAATTCAATAAAATCTTACCCATGATTTGTTCATTGACACATGAGCGAAATAGTCCGTATTATCTAGATATTACGCAAGAAAATGTGTAATACAGAGTGATGTATATGGAACTGACACATTTCTTTCTTTAATTATTCCGTTGGAAATTCATTCAATGACCCAATTTTAGCACCCAATTAAGCAGAATGTTCTGGAGTTTCGATTCCTTGTCACTAGATGCGCAGATGTTTATGTTTTATTCCTATTGTTGGCAGCACTAGATGCGCAGATGTTTATGTTTTATTCCTATTGTTGGCAGCTGTTTTCGACATTTTGTGTCAACGTGAAAATGCAGTACACATTAAATCAACGACTCTTCCTTGTGAAGCAATACTGGATTACGAATTCAGTTACAGCTACTCAAAGGGCATACCAGAGAGAATTTGGTGTTCGCAATCCTCCCAAAAGAAACACAATACTGGGACTGGTAAACAAATTGGAAACAACTGGATCTCTGGTGAGTGAAAAGGGCAAGCATCGTTCATCTAGGCTTCCCACGGTTGTTGTTCACGTAAGAGCACGACTGGAGCAGTCACCTAAAAAATCATTAAGACGTTTGTCGCAGGAGACAGGGTACACCTACTCAATGTGTCAGAGAGCTGCGAAAAGTGCAGGCCTAAAATTAAGTTTCTTTGACGACCGAATAATTTCCAGGAACCTGTGGCCACCGAGATCTCCGGATTTGACAACGCCGGACTTCTTTCTATGGGGTTACTTAAAAGACAGGATCTATGCCACACGTCCCCAGACATTGGACGATCTGAAGCACAACATCACACAGGAGATTCAAGCTATTGACAACAGAGTCCTCCAACGAGTGGCCAGTAACATGGAACGACGTGTTGAGTTGTGCCTTATGCAGGATGGAGGACATTTTCAACATTTGCTATAGAGGTAAATAATCTCTCAAAATTCCTCTACATTTTAGGTATAATAAGTTGTCGCTAGCACAATTCGTTTTGAAACAATTAATGAAAGAAATGTGTCAGTTCTATATAAATCACTCTGTAATATCAGTACGTGATGTTTTTTACGTAAGTAATAATGTATTATTTTACAGAAGTGTGAACCTACAGGACAAAACTGATTCGTTCTCCATTCCATTATGTCATAATACCCTCAACCACACAGTCACGTCTGTTACAGAACAAGATTTTTTTTTATCGTTGCCTATTATCACTTAATAAAATGTCACATTTTCCTACCATGGATTTAAAGTCAGGACATGGAACTATTAAACAGCTGAACGAATGACAAAATGGAAAAAGTGTGCTTGGCCTACTAAATTTTAAATTAAATTGATAGCTGAAGTCTGAAATTGAAACAAGACATTAAAGGTGTAAACGCCAAGCACTGACTAAAGCAGCAAATATAATTGGAATCGCGAGAGCATAAAAATATCTCAAAACATGCCGACCGGAACGCAATTTTCGATCAAAGATAGAATCAATCAAAGTATAAACACAGTCAAATTTTCAATTAAATTGCCTGTTTAAAACGGGGGAAGCATTCTATGTAAAATTAAAAGTAATAGTTGGAAATTGTGTATTCTTCCGCTTCATTTCAAGGTTTGATGAAGGATTTGGAATTAAATTATTTTAGTTTTAATAAAGGAAAACACTTAAGCTTATCTGTAAGGAGGCTATATTTACGTAAATTGTTTTGTGCGAGATCGTGCGTATTTGCTTGGTTTCCGCACAAAACCAACCCGCGGAAAGTCTAAAATTCCACATTCAGTATTCCCAACCTAACACACATAACAATTTCCCTCTTCTTACCGCTTAACCCTTTGCTGCCGGACATAAGAAAAAATTAAAATAGATCCGTTTTCTTTAGTGAATGTTGTTAGAATATGAATTCAAAACATACAGTAATTTTTTCAGAATTTTTTTTATTTTTTTTATTTTTTTTATTTTTTTTTACTTTAAAAAAGGTCGTAGTTCTATGTACAGTACTGTCAGTATCCTTGATGGATTTTATTTATCAGGTTTCACGTAATTTCTGGCGGTTTATTGTTCTTCCAGGTCTTCCAGTATGCAAAATAAATCCCGGTACTTCTAAGTACCGTCAGGCAACTAAGGGTTAAGTGACATATTGATTTTACTGCTTTAGGCTTTTAACATATTATTTTATTTTAATGTACCGAAGTACATATGATATTTCCATGCTGATATTCTGCGTCATCATACGATGAAAGAGTAATGGAACGGAGAAAAATTCTCTCCGGCGCCAGGATTTGAACCCGGATTTTCAGCTCTACGTGCTGATGCTTTATCCACTAAGCCACACCGGATAACCACCCCGGCGTCGGACAGAATCGTCTCAGTTTCAGTTCCAACTCTTGGGTTCCCTCTAGTGGCCGCCCTGTGCACTGTCATAGAAATGTTAATTTTCCTATCAATAAATTGTTCTATTAAAATTTATAGCATATAGCCTATTAACCTGATGTATCCTATAGGATACTTTGTCAATTTAAGGGTCAACTAAACTTATTTTCACGAAGTTAAGAAGATAACTAAATTCTACACTTTGAAGTTTGTTTCTCTCAAAGAGTTTACATTGTTCGCATTATTATGGTCTTACAGAGCCATTATAAATTCCATACGTAACCAGTGGCCAACCTTGGAGTTGCTTGTATACTAACAAATGAATTACAAAAGAATTTCTAGTCCTGCGAAAACGGTTACAATTTTAGAAGACACTGTTAGGTTTCTTCCGTTCAATATAAGGTCCTGTAGCACCTACGCATCTTTCACAGCTTACATAATTCACAATCTGAACTGGTAATGGAAATTGCGGGAAAACGGCTGAACGGATTTTAATAAATGACCCCTCATTCTGAAGCTTGGAACCCAACGTTTTTCAGAAAAATAGTAGTTTTGAGTGAAATGTCAATTTTTCAACATAATTTTCCTATTTTCTAAATTCCATCTGTCTTCACTAACTAATTGCATTTCAGAATAAAACAAAACACACACTACAGTAAACAATATTGCACGAAGGCCATGATTTGCAAAAATGCTGACATATTTAGAGCTCAAATTGAATTGGTTATTAAAAACTTCAAGACTTACTACAATGAAAGTGAAACGTTTTGGGATTATATAAGTAGATGTAGAGAATATCTAAATTAGATCTTGATTTACATAATTTATTGAGTGGCGGCTATATGGTATACGTTATTGAAAACTACAAAACTTACATAAGATAATAATATTATTAGAAATAAAATATTTTTGTAGTTATTAATCAAGTGGAGTTGGGTCTTTTTCATTTATATTTAATGGCGGTGTGGTGTCTATTTATATGCGTGATTCTCTTCAGAATTGGCTCGAGAGAGCGCAAAAATTAGAGTTTCTAAGGAAAGACCAAAAGGTATTACTTACTGATAAAATAAGAGGCCTACAAGATTTTGTAGTCTCTCGATCATTTCAGTAAGATCTCTTAGCAGGATAAAATGATTTTACCCTCTACATTTCAAGGTAGTTTACGAAACATACAGCAGCTATACCAAAATACTATGTCTATTGTTCGAAAGCATAGCAAACCTGATATTTTTTTGGAACTTTCATCTATAATCCACAATGATCTGAAATAGCTATTGCTTTACTCCCACATGAAAACCGACTGATCGTCCTGACATTGTTACTTGCGTTTTCGCGTTCAAACTAAAAACTGAAGGTATATAGGTTCAAGAAAAAGTATTTGGCATAAAAACAATTCAGAGGGAGTATGTTTCATTATTATGGAAGCAAATAACTTTCAGAATGTCTGATATTCTTCATTGAAAATAAATCTGAAGAATGCTTATTTGAACGTCTAATGAACTTAGTTCGCAGCATTTGCTGCACAAGCCACTAGTCTTTATATATTTCTCGGTTGAAGATAGTCATGTTTCAGTGTTCATTTGGAAATCGCAAGTTTCCTGCTAAGTTGGTAACTGGTGGCGAAACTACAGGGACATCATTTTATTTTTACTTCAATTTTTATTGTACCTGAGTTTTTGAATGTACTTCACTCCCACCCCTTCTACTAATGAAGTTCCAACTCCACACAGAACCAAGACCGCAGATAGTAAGCAGTACTGAGTTACTGAGTATAATACGTTCCAGAAATATGTTCGCGTTTTCCAGTGACGAAAGAGCTTTCAATATTGAATCATATTTTCGCACAAGTACTGTCCGTTTGCCTACGTCGCATCCCGATTTCCCCCACCTGCTTCTGCTCGCCCCTCTGTAAAAGCTGGGCTGTCTTAGCTCTTTTCTGAAAACATTAATTTCTCTTAGGAATTGGGCATTTACGTAATATTATACAGCTGTTTAATTTAACTTAAATAAAAGGGCCTCGTTAACTAATTAACTGTCACGTGATTTCTTCCCTTTCTACAATCATGCGGCATAACTACTTGGACGGACAGTAGATAGCATGTCTGAGTAATTTTATATTTTCGGGTCGGGCAGAAGTGAAGATTGAATTCACAGTACGTAGAGTAGGTACAGAATTATTTCAACATGAGTTACTAGTACGAAGGACGAAACTGGCAATTGGAATTAGATGCAATAGTCTATAGTGCGATAATATGCACAAAAGAACTGAAGCCTGTATCGAAATGAACGGCCACCATTTTCAAAATTGTGTTTAAATATTCATATTGTGATTATTTTTCAATTTAACTTCATTCTCTATAGTGTACGCTAATGTGCTGTAGACAGTATAATATACACTGCATAATGAATACGTTCGCATGGATAACTCACTTCGTGAGTAAAAACACTTATTCTTAATACAGTACTGTACTTTCATTAAAGAAAAACCTAATGAAAATTATCAAACTCAAAATCGCGATATTTCCTAGTTTACGTAAATGGATGAACGACTTTTCTTCCTTCCTATACCTAGTAGAGTGATTTGTGTTTTACGCCAGTATCATCGAACTCCAGTCTTGGAGGGGGGAGCAAGCGGTGTTTCCGGTTCTCTAAAGGTATAGACAGGTTAATATTAAAAATGTTAGTAAAAATAAAATGATGTCCCTGTACATTCGTGACAACAAACTTGCAGCATGAGTAGCAGTTAGACTGTGTCATGTGTCATTCTTACAGTGAGCACATAGGAATGCCAGCGCACAAAGAGCAGGCATGCAAATCGGTTTTAAGTCCCACCTAGCGGCAGAACAACGTCCACATCCAACTGAAGAATGGAAATGTCAGCGGCATTTCAGGGTGTACTCTTCAACATTGTAACGTCAAACTGATAGCGGCGGATTGGGTGAATACAGACGCCATTTAGCAATACACAGTACCTAAAACACATCATGTGACCAGCCCATGATCAGAAAGTAACTTTTCATGGCTTACTTTTCTTCTTGAGGTGACTTAAAAATAGTCGAATCGTCTCTATTTCTAACCCCTAGATAAATACCTGAAATTATTGACAATACAAAATAAAATTTTACAGTACAATATATCACTTCAAAAAACTACGAATACCACTGATATTATAGCCACTTATCTTCGGAACTGTCTCACATTAGGGTGTTTATTTATAAATTATTTGCAATAGTTAATTATTAATAACACTATTTGCAATAAAATCAACCACAATGTTACAGAATGATGAAAAATTACAATTAATCAATAGAAGATTAGAAGTTGTTAATACAGTATTATTAATATAAAATAATCTAGAGTTTATTAAATATGAATTAGTATGTTGTAAACAATAATCAACACAACCAAAATAAGCCACCTCTTCCTCTGCCTTCATCACTTGCCACCTCATTATATTGATCACTTGCCACCTCTTTCTCTATTTTTATCACTTGCCACCTCTTCCTGTGTCACCTCTTTCTCTATTTTTATGACTTGCCACCTCTTTCTCTATTTTTATCACTTGCCACCTGTTTCTCTATTTTTATCACTTGCCACCTCTTCCTGTGTCACCTCTTTCTCTATTTTTATCACTTGCCACCTCATTGTATTGATCATTTGCCACCTCTTTCTCTATTTTTATCACTTGTCACCTCTTTCTCTATTTTTATCACTTGGCACTCTTCCTCTATTTTTATCACTTGCCACCTCTTTCTCTATTTTTATCACTTGCCACCTCTTTCTCTATTTTTATCACTTGCCACCTCTTTCTCTATTTTTATCACGTGCCACCTCTTTCTCTATTTTTATCACTTGCCACCTCTTCCTCTATTTTTATCACTTGCCACCTCTACCTCTATTTTTATCACTTGCAACCTCTTTCTCTATTTTTATCACTTGCCACCTCTTTCTCTATTTTTATCACTTGCCACCTCTTCCTCTATTTTTATCACTTGCCACCTCTTCCTCTATTTTTATCACGTGCCACCTCTTTCTCTATTTTTATCACTTGCCACCTCTTTCTCTATTTTTATCACTTGCCATTTCTTTCTCTATTTTTATCACGTGCCACCTCTTTCTCTATTTTTACCATTTGCCACCTCTTTCTCTATTTTTATCACTTGCCACCTGTTTCTCTATTTTTATCACTTGCCACCTCTTCCTCTATTTTTATCACTTGCCACCTCTTTCTCTATTTTTATCACTTGCCACCTCTTCCTCTATTTTTATCACTTGCCACCTCTTTCTCTATTTTTATCACTTGCCACGTCTTTCTCTATTTTTATCACTTGCCACCTCTTTCTCTATTTTTATCACTTGCCACCTCTTCCTCTATTTTTATCACTTGCCACCTCTTTCTCTATTTTTATCACTTGCCACCTCTTCCTCTATTTTTATCACTTGCCACCTCTTTCTCTATTTTTATCACTTGCCACCTCTTTCTCTATTTTTATCACTTGCCACCCGTTTCTCTATTTTTATCACTTGCCACCTCTTTCTCTATTTTTATCACTTGCCACCCGTTTCTCTATTTTTATCACTTGCCACCTCTTCCTCTATTTTTATCACTTGCCGCGTCTTTCTCTATTTTTATCACTTGCCACCTCTTTCTCTATTTTTATCACTTGCCACCTCTTTCTCTATTTTTATCACTTGCCACCTCTTTCTCTATTTTTACCACTTGCCACCTCTTTCTCTATTTTTATCACTTGCCACCTCTTTCTCTATTTTTATCACTTGCCACCTCTGCCAGTATCAATATCGTGTCTTAAGTTCCCCTCCCTTTCATTTGTCGCCTGTTTCTGTTCTTATCTGCTATTTCTGTTTGTACTCCTTTTGCCCTTCTTTCTTCTCTGCTCTGTTTTATTATTTCTTTCCTCTCTTCCCGTGCACATTCTCACACCTACACAGAATAACACCCGATACTTACATAAATTGTTTTGTACTGAAGTTCCTCAAATATTAGCCTAGTTCAACATTCTATATAATTATTATAACATGTGTATTTCAAATCACACTACAACACGAGCTGTATAAGCTCAGCATATTAATTGATAGACGATACGCCATCGCAATTGGTAAGAGACATTAGGGACGGATCACGCCTGCCAGGGGCAAGGCGCCGCTCCCATCTTTCATTCCGCCCCGAGGCTCTTCATTTTCTGGTTGTCTTCCTCGCGCAGCCCGAAGCCTACTCAGCAAACCTCGGCGGCGGCGGCGCAGGGAGCCGTAACCGACCCGACCAGGTGTGTAAAAATGCAATTACTGCGTCTCAAGGGCCCTGCTGTCGATTATTCTTTTCTGTGAATGAAATGGCATTAAGGCGTAAGGTCGCAATGGTGCGCTACGTAGTCTATGTCATGGGAAAACGTAGAACTATTATATATATATTATTTTAATGTACCGAAGTACATATGATATTTCCATGCAGATATTCTGCGTCATCATACGATAAAAGAGTAACGGAACGGAGAAAAATTCTCTCCGGCGCCGGGATTTGAACCTGGGTTTTCAACGTATATGTGATATGCGTAAATCACTTCGTGATTTAAGACGGCGCTTATTCCGTCGGATCCCGGCCAACTAGTCACTCATAACGAGTGCACCTCAGCACATGTGTGGACTTCAGTCCTACGTTCATAGACATCTATGACCTAGTGCAGAGGGCGGCCACTAGAGGGAACCCAAGAGTTGGAACTTGAACTGAGACGATTCTGTCCGACGCCGGGGTGGAATCCGGTGTGGCTTAGTGGATAAAGCGTCAGCACGTAGAGCTGAAAACCCGGGTTCAAATCACGGCGCCGGAGAGAATTTTTCTCCGTTCCATTACTCTTTCGTCATAGAACTATTACTTTCGACACTAAGAAATTGATGTTGATTCCAAAATAGGAAATAATAATACAAATAAGGGGAATGGATAGTGATTCATGTACGGCTAAAGCATTTGTAGGCTTTCAGTGCTCAGAATGGAATAAAAATCGTTCTCAATTAGTATCTTATCGAAGTGGAAAAATATATCATAACTGATAACCTGTTTTCCCACATTGCTAACTGTGCCTCAAATTTTAAGCGCACATTACTTGCTACAATCTTCAATTATGTTCCTTGTATCTTTTTTAAGTGGTCAAGTAATGTGTATTGTAAATCCTAAAGCAAATTTAGTTAAATATTTCACCCTTGGCAAATAGAAATGTTTGCGAATTGCTCTATGCATATACAGACTCAACCATAATAATAATAATAATAATAATAATAATAATAATAATAATAATAATAATAATAATAATAATAATTTATTTAACCTGGCAGAGTTAAGGCCATACTGCCTTCTCTAACACTCAACCAGGAATAAAACTGTGATACGAAAACAGTACAAATTTACAAAGTACAGCTACACACAAAACTGAAGTAAATAATAATATATAATGTAAACAAGAAGTGACTAGAAATCACATATAATATATAACATACAGAAAGAAAGGAAAATGCGTAATAAAATATGAACAGTAAGTCAAAATAAATAAGACGTACAAAGTACAAAAATATTAGACAATAATAATAATAATAATAATAATAATAATAATAATAATAATAATACTAATAATACTAATAATAAAGTAGTGAAGTACAAAGAATACAATGAACAATATTTTAGGTACCGTACATACAGTAAGGAAGATTACGGTTATAAGTATCTCAAGTTATCACATTACAGATGTTTACCATTATCATGAAATATGATGAAAACAAAAACAGATAAAATCGTAAGTAGTGTCATTAATTTCAGGGGGTTATTCTTTAAGATATTTCGAATAAGAAAGTTTAATACAATTTTGCTCGATTTTGCTTCCTTTTCGAGATAAATATTGTTTTATATGAACCATTCAGTATTGTGTTTTGGGAAAACCACTGATTTAATTCCCAATAGGCCTATGTCAATTTAAGAGAGCAGTGCATTACGATAATAAATGATTGAAATAATTTTACTTTTGTCCTTTAAATATGTAGAAATTTGATCCGAACAAATATAACTTTTCGTTTTGCAAAGGAAGTTATAACATACTGAAAGTTTCAGATGTATAAGCAGTTCCTACTTATTCATTGTCTGAGGTGGTTACAATTGATTTAAATAAAATCTCCACGCATTGTCAAACTAAACACTGTGTAGTTTGCAAACGCCTTAGCGAGTGAAATGAGGGAAAGTGTTTAGGTAGTTTCAATATAAACAGTGTGCAGCTTGCAAACCTCACGGCCAAAGAAGTTACGAAAAATTTTCAGCGTCAGACTAAACAGTGTGTAACTTGTAAAACTCTGAACCGTAAGACGAAGGAAAATCTTCAGACAATATCAAACTAAACGGCGTGTAACTCTTAAAACTCTTGCTAAAAAGGTGAAAGAAAATGTTCAGAAGGTCTCATACTCAGAAATGTGTAACTTGCAAAACTTTCGCCAAAGAAGTGAAATAAAATCTTTAAAATGCTATCAAACTGAAGAATGTGTAATTTGCAAAACTGTCGCCAAAGAACTGAAAGAAAATTTTCAGAAGTTATCAAATTGAAGGATGTGTAATTTGCAAAACTCTTGCCAAAAAAGTGAAAGGAAATCTTCAGAAGGTATCAAACTGAAGGATGTGTAATTTGCAAAACTCTTGCCAAAAAAGTGAAGCGAAATCTTCAGAAGGTATCATACTCTGAGATGTGTAACTTGCAAAACTTTCGCCAAAGAAGTGAAAGAAAATCTTTAAAATGGTATCAAACTGAAGGATGTGTAATTTGCAAAACTCTTGCCAAAAAAGTGAAAGGAAATCTTCAGAAGGTATCATACTCAGAGATGTGTAACTTGCAAAACTTTCGCCAAAGAAGTGAAAGAAAATCTTTAAAATGGTATCAAACTGAAGGATGTGTAATTTGCAAAACTCTTGCCAAAAAAGTGAAAGGAAATCTTCAGAAGGTATCAGACTGAAGGATGAGTAATTTGCAAAACTCTTGCCAAAAAAGTGAAAGGAAATCTTCAGAAGGTATCATACTCAGACATGTGTAACTTGCAAAACTTTCGCCAAAGAAGTGAAAGAAAATCTTTAAAATGGTATCAAACTGAAGGATGTGTATTTTGGAAAACTGTCGCCAAAGAAGTGAAAGAAAATTTTCAGAAGGTATCAAACTGAAGGATGTGTAATTTGCAAAACTCT
Source organism: Periplaneta americana (assembly GCF_040183065.1). NCBI lineage: Eukaryota > Metazoa > Arthropoda > Insecta > Blattodea > Blattidae > Periplaneta > Periplaneta americana. The sequence continues at coordinate 205,596,876 of NC_091119.1, read as the reverse complement.
TGCCAAAAACCTGAAAGGAAATCTTCAGAAGGTATCATACTCAGACATGTGTAACTTGCAAAACTTTCGCCAAAGAAGTGAAAGAAAATCTTTAAAATGGTATCAAACTGAAGGATGTGTATTTTGGAAAACTGTCGCCAAAGAAGTGAAAGAAAATTTTCAGAAGTATCAAACTGAAGGATGTGTAATTTGCAAAACTCTTGCCAAAAAAGTGAAAGGACGTCTTCAGAAGGTATCAACTCAAAGTCGTCAAGGATCTCTGCATTTTTTACAGGAAATCTTGGGGTGATTCACAAGGAATTACCGCCAGTTACAGAGAATATTCCTGAACACATTTTGAGCGAAAACTCATAGAAATATGGGTCTATTTTAAATATTTTCAGAGTTACACTAATTTGAAATTTTATTGTTAAAATACCTTTATTCTTTAGTTTTACGAGTAAAAGAATATTACAATTATAGACTGAACTATTCATAAGTATAATTTCTTTAATTGATTAGTATTCTGAAGCTAAAAATGTGTTGTTAATTCCATAATTTTATTACTTCGTACAGATTTTTTTTTCCAATTTTTTAACTACACAATTACATTTTTCTTGTGAATTTATGAGACAAAATTGTTAGAAATCACGTTATCCTTGTAAACTCATTAAGACTGTACATTAGGATGCAAAATTGAAGTGTAAAGAAACAAGTTGCTAGTAGTGGTGTGATCTTTAACAATATTGTTGTGGTAAGTGTGTAAGAATAATGTAATTTATAGTTAAAACCTGAAAAAAAAATCTGTACAAAGTAACTAAGGAATTCACAACACATTTTTAGATTCAGAATACTAGTCAATTAAAAAATGTATACTTCTGAGTAATTCATTCTCTATTAGTAACATTCCTTCACCTTTAAAACTAAAGACTAAATAACTTCAAATTAGTTTAACTCTGAAAATATTGAGAATAGGACAAATGTACAGTATATATGATAGTTTTTGCTCAGAATGTCTTCAGAAATAAGCTCTGTAAGTGGAGGTAACTCCTCGTGAATCACCCTGTATATTACTACTTCATAGTAGTCATAAGGACATAAATCACAACGATTTATAATACTTATTTGCAGCTGTTTTAACAATTATTGTACTGTCAAGTCAGCATTTAAATTGGGTTCTCACTGGGTCTTCAAAACTCCCAAGTATCCACCCAACGAATGTTTAAAATTCAAATCAATTTTATGACAAGAGGAAAACAAAGTTTTAAATTACAGAAATGAAGGTACAAAATCAATCGAAAAGATACGGAGACATAATTTTATTTTTACTTCAATTTCTATTGTACCTGAGTTTTTTTAATGTACTTCACTCCCACCCCTTCTACTAATGAAGTTCAACCGTCCTCCACACAGATCCAAGACCGCATATACAGTCATAGTAGCCATACGGTCACAGTAAACAGTACGTTCCAAAAATATGTTCGCGTTTTCCAGTGACGAAAGAGCTTTCAATATTGAATAATTTTCGGACAGGTACTGTCGTCCGTTTGCCTACGTCGCATCCCGGTTTCCCCCACCAGCTTTTATTCGCCAGCTAGTGGCTGGGCTGTCTTAGCTCTTTTCTGAAAGCATTAATTTCAGTTAGGAATTGGAAGTATACGTAATATTATACAACTGTTTAAAATAATTTAAATGAAAGGGCCTCGATATGTAATTAACTGTCACGTAATTTCCCCCCTTTCTACGATCCTACGACAAAACCCCTTGGACGGACAGTAGATAGTATGTCTGAGTAATTTTATCTTTTCGGATCGGGCAGAAGTGAAGATTGAATTTACAGTACGTAAGGTACTCTTTTATAAAGTAGGTACAGAATTATTTCAACATGAGTTACTAGTACGAAGGACGAAACTGGTACTATAAATTAGGTACAAAAGTCTATAGAGCGATAATATGCACAAAAGAACTGCAGACTGTATCGAAATAAACGGCCACCATTTAAAAAAAATGTGTTTAAATATCCATATTATGATTCTTTTTCAATTTAACTTCATTCTCTATATTGTACACTAATGTACTGTAGACAGTATAATATACACTGCATAATGAATACGTCCACATGGACAGCTCAATTCGTGAGTAAAAACACTCATTGTTAAAAACATAAAATTTACCCTGTCACACGTTAAAAGTGTTAAAATTGTTAAAAAGGTATTTACCTTCGACAGACGGCCCGTTTCGACGCTATTTGTCGTCGTCTTCAGGGTCTCTTGAATCACTGCTGATTTTGGCTCTGCGATGTGCAGTTGTCGATGGTAGGGGTGGGGGTGTGTTGCTCCTATGGTGGGGGTTGGCTGTCTGTATGCTATGACGTACTATGCCGTCAAACAATGTGTGCGTATTGAACTGTAGTTGCGTATTAAGTACTGTTAATACTGTACTGTATTTTGATTAAACAAAAACCTAATGAAAATGATCAAAGTCAAAAGCGCGATATTTCCTAGTTTACGTAAATGGATGAACTGCTTTTCTTCTCTCCTATACCTAGTGAAGTAATTTGTTTGTATATTACGCCAGTATAATCGAAATCCAGTCGTGGAAGGGGGTAGCAAACGGCGTTAATGTAGAGGTATAGGCAAGTTAATATTAAAAATGTTACTAAAAATAAAATGATGTCCCTGTATATTTCAGACGCTGGCAACCCAAGCATTCATACATAATTCAGTACACATTATGTAATACCTGTATGGTTTCAAAAGACCTCATGTACAAATCGGAAGGTTAAGCATATTTCTGGAAAGTTGAGTATAGTAACCATGACGACAGATAGTTCATCATTATTTAATGAAACCGTCTGCCTTTACCTAATTCAGTAAAGTGCATTTGTCACCGTCCTTCAGCTGTTTTACCCATTCACATAAACCCCATCTTCAGCTACATTGTCCAGCGGCACAATCATTGCAATGGGCTTCCTTCCTGTGAAGTAGCCAGTGTCACATAAGACGTGTCTAACCATTTCCTTTGAGAAGAGAAATCCTGTCTTAAATTCAGCTTCGCCGTATTCTTCTGGCGGATTCCTTCAGCACTCGGCAGTCGTCTATTTAATAAATTTCTTCCGTGTTCCTGCCACAAGCGCAAGATAGGCCCATGCACGTACTTCGTTTCGTATTCCAGTCCGCGCGGTGCTTAAACTAACTCCGTGGCAGTGTTTCAGCACCGCACCGATCACAGAACATCCAGATTAGACAGCGTGTATGACTAAACACGTGTCTGTACAGGGGCATCCTTATTTTCACATTGTTCACAACCAAACGATGTCTAATCCTTTGATTTTGAAGTCGTTTCTCATTTGTTTACGCTTTGGCTTTCAACGTTTATTAACTATTTTTGTTAGCATATCTTCTTCAGATTTTTGTAGATGTGCATGTTTTTCTTTCTTTACTTTCCTTCCTTCCCAAATCCTTTGATACTCTTTAATTTTATTTTACTCTTTTCACAAATTTCTTTTTCTATTCTTAAATGACATAAGACGTCAAAGTGACACACACACACTCTTTCTCTCTCTCTATCTCCATCTCCATCTCTATCACTATCTCTATCTCTATCTCCACCTCCACCTTCACCTCCACATCGATCTCCACCTCCACCTCCACCTCCACCTCCACATCGACCTCCACCTCCACATCAACCTCCACCTCCACATCGACCTCCACCTCCACCTCGACCTCCACCTCCACCTCCACATCGACCTCCACCTCCACCTCCACATCGACCTCCACCTCCACCTCCACATCGACCTCCACCTCCACCTCCACATCGACCTCCACCTCCACCTCCACATCGACCTCCACCTCCACATCGACCTCCACCTCCACATCGACCTCCACCTCCACATCGACCTCCACCTCCACCTCCACCTCCACCTCCACATCGACCTCCTCTTCCACATCGACCTCCACCTCCACCTCCACCTCCACATCGACCTCCACCTCCACATCGACCTCCACCTCCACATCGACCTCCACCTCCACATCGACCTCCACCTCCACCTCCACATCGACCTCCACCTCCACATCGACCTCCACCTCCACCTCCACATCGACCTCCACCTCCACCTCCACATCGACCTCCACCTCCACATCGACCTCCACCTCCACATCGACCTCCACCTCCACCTCCACCTCTCTATATCTCTATCTATCTCTCTATATCTCTATATCTATATCTCTATATCTATCTCTATATCTCTACATCTCTATATATCTATATATCTATATCTCTATTTCTCTATATCTCTATATCTATCTCTATATCTCTATATCTATTTCTATCTCTCTATGTCTCTCTATCTATGTCTATATCTCTATCTATCTCTATTTCTATCTGTATCTGTATCTCTATCTCTAAGGAATCAATTTAATACTCCATAAATTTTAACACTCTCTTCCCATTTCAGCTTCAATATCGTGAAAAATTTGCTTCATTTTTTAACTCTCTTATATCAATTGTACTACATATTTTCTTATATGCTACATATCTATTCATTCTCAATTTTTTTGTCTAACATCTTTTTTCCTGGTATTGTCTGTTACAGGAAAGCATACATTTTCTATGTATAAACACGTATACATACATGCAACTGATATTGTTATTATTATTATTATTATTATTATTATTATTATTATTATTATTATAATTATTATTATTATTAGTATTGAATTAGGACATATTTTGTGGTGAAATATTGAGCTTTCTGGAAGGTTTATATGTCGCTTTTGAATGACATAAGGCATTTGTTTCCGAGAGCTACCATTTTTCTTTATCCTCACCATTTGTTCATTTGATTTCTTTTCTTTCTTCCCTCCTCTGCTCTCGGGGAGCCGCTCCGCACTTAAGGAATAGTAGTAAAGGGACTAAGCGATTCAGTTCCATACTTTAACGCGTTACCGGAGCCATTGACGTTGCGTTCTAACAGCTCTGAGGAATTTGCTCTTTCTCGCAAAACACGACCTTTCTCACACAGTTTTCCCTCTAACATGCATTTCGTTACATTTTATGTATGATTATGGAAAGCCAGTAATACTCGGTGTCTTGCTACTAAATGTGAAGGATTCTATTTGCGAGAATAACGCTACTGATGGATTGTGAGAAAATTAAGAAACAGACTAACCTCGCACCTTCTCAAAGCATCATAAAGAAAGTACCAGGTGAATGAAAAGAAAAAAAAACAGGAACGAAAAGGCATTATAGATTTTTTCTCCATTGACTTCAGAGCCATCTCTTTCTTCATCTCACTTCTTTTCATTGCCGTCTTCATCTTCAGCTCTATCAACACCCTCGACACTTCTTTGCTTGTGGGGCGTCTTACTCTTCATATGTATGTATGTATTATTTTATTAAAATATTTTCATAGAAATTTTAATAACTTTAAAAGGTATTGTGACTTTTATTAGTAACAACAATGTAATTTATTTGTCACAACAATAATTCCTTTCTACAATTCACCTTAAATGCTCTCGTCAACAATTGGATCTTCACTCAACACCGTATTCGTTATAGCACTCCACCGACGACAATGACAGTTTACTTGGACTATTACGCACAACAATGAACTGTTAATCTTAACTAATATTTACAAAGCACTATTTACAAATCAGAACTACCAGTTCTCAGTTCACAGTTCTTCTATCTCAGTCACTCGAGTTCACGGTATCTCGAACCACAGACCTTCAGAGACAGTTCACTGTACTCGAACTCGGGTCCCTCCAACTGCGGTCCACTGCACTCGAACTCAGTTCCCTCCAACTGCGGTCCACTGCACTCGAACTCAGGCCTTCGGATGCTGACGCAGATGCGGACGCACACTCGAGTCGAACTCCGGCTGGCTTGCTTGCTCTGGCTTACTCACTGACTGAATAACTGAAAACTCTGAAACTGCCGTCGTTCCTTCGCGACCGTAATTTATAACTACAGCGACGTAGCCTCGAAGGTTCCACCCGTCTCTAGAGATGGCATTCCAGAGAAATCCAGGGCCCTCTCCTCTCTACCAGCACCAGATGCGCGCGCAAACTCGTCGCGTGACGTAATACACCCTCTCTCTTCTCTCCACCGCGCGACGTCACTCAATGTTCCGTGGAGCCTGTGCGATCTGCTTTCATGCGGGACGCTGGTCGTGAGTTCGATTCTCACGTCGCTGTCACAGTATATACATAAATGTAGAACTAAAAATATGAATCCTCTGTGTTTGTCTGAACCAAAATGTAAAACCAATGCAACTTTTTATCATAGCATGAGTCTAAGTCCCAGATTATTAAACAAATTTTATTCCAATAATATATCAACCACGAATCCTCTCCAAATTAATAAAAAAAAATAAAAAAAACTTTGTATTGGATTTATAGTTTGGGTTTAAACATATTAAACACTATTTAATCTGTATTCACTCTCAATTTTAATTTTATTTTTGTCTGTATTGGAATCCCCTCCTGAGCACGAGTCTTACTCATTCAGCAGTGGGCTAGTTTATCTTTCATTGTATTTATTAACTTGTATTCATTTCAAACTTACTAGCAATAAAAATAAATAAATAAAATAAAAATGCTTCGGGCTCTCCTACGTGACATTCTATACGAGGTTAAGGAAGAAGATATGTATGTACCTAGTACAGCAGATATTTTCAAATGTATTACCTGTCAGGATTCGAACCCACGTTCATGATTTCTGACTTAATTTCACAATTAAAATATCAACAAAATTATTCCATTTCGACGTCTCTCAGCCAATGGACAATCTTATTGATACTCGAATCGTACCGTCTTGTTGTTTAGTCATCTTTCGAAGACAGGTCTGAACCTCTCAGTGATATCAACAAGGCACCACTTATGAGGCAACTAGACCAGGAGATAATGGGATAGAATGGCTAGTACCTTTCCCTCTCCATTGCATAGGCTACATCGCTAACTAGTAAGATATTACACTGATCAGACTTCAGATGTATACAAACAATTATTCATCTTGATTACACAACTTTTAACACTGCATAACTTCGGAATATGTATGATAAGACTTTCTTGTGTTAAATTCTAACGTATCTTGTTTACATGTTTCGACCTATTTATGGGTCATCCTCAGAACTGGTCGTTGTTGGTCTTGGCGCCTCTTATTTTGTTTCCTGTGAGGGTGTGTTCGTTTGGTATAATGTAGAGTCAAAGAGCGTGTGTGTTCTGAAATTGAGTTGTGTGTTGAGAGTTTCGTTGGGGTGTGTTTTCGTGTGTCATTTCAAACACGTTACAAAGAACACATCACAGCCATAACAAAATTACAAAACACCTCCACATATGCAGAACACATCACAAATGCTAACCACACCCACAGAGACATCAACACAGACATGGAAATACTACACATCCAACCAAAAAGCCAGAAAATAAACACACTAGAACAATATGAAATATACAGACACACAAAAACACACCCCAACGAAATTCTCAACACACAATTCAATTTCAGAACACACACACTCTTTGACTAAACATTATATCACACGAACACACCCTCACAGGAAACAAAACAATAGGCGCCAAGACCAACAACGACCAGTTCTGAGGATGACCCATAAATAGGTCGAAACATGTAAACAAGGTACGTTAGAATTTAACACAAGAAAGATTTATCATACATATTCCGAAACAATTATTTTTCTTCCTCTGACACATATCGTCAAGTGAAATGTACTACCTGATAATAGATGCATATTCAGCCAGAACCTCAATCAGAGGCATAATCGTACTGTACTGATAGTCAAAACCATGGTGCTGAAATAGTACATTATGCAACGAGCCTATAATGATAGTAATTAAGACGCGAGGATGTACTGTATATGAAACTAGCTCAAGCGAGTTTCATAATTTTCATAAGAGCGTCTTAATTACCATTATAGGCAAGTTTCATACGACTTTTTATGCTCGACCATATTTCTAACTTGAAATTATTCATAAATATTCATGTAATTCTTATGTGACTGGGGAGTGAACTGACCTTGTGCAATCGCGTAAATTGTGAGATGTGCGCATACGCGAAAGTATTGATTTTTTCTGGGCAACGAATGTCGATGACCTTGATATAAATTCGAGAGTAAGATAAACGCTAAACTTGATATAACCTTGAAATTGAATTCGACATTGAAAAACGAGATGATAAATTGAATTTATTTGAATATTATTTACAATTAACGCTAATTATTATATTATAGCTGCCCCCCAAAAATAAATTAAATTAAAATAAAATAAAAATAACATTTAAATTTAAAATAGAATATTGTTGATCTACAATTAATTTGGTGCTGTTACCGCTCGGTACCCCTTTTTCAAGGGCAGCTATCCTTTTTGGATTCTTCTCTCTCTCTCTCTCTCTCTCTCTCTCTCTCTCTCTCTCTCTCTCTCTCTCTCTATCTCTAACATAACCTTCTGCGACAGTATTGGATTTCCAGCCTGCGTGACGTTTTGCTAGTTGTCTTTCGATTGCATATCCGAGAATAATCGAAAACCTGAAATTTAATGAATAGGTGTACTTTAATGACATGCATTAAAGAACTGCTACCAGGTGTATAATTACTACATTTCGGCATGGTCGAGCATAAACTAATATTTGATAGTAGGCCTATTTTATCCTACGTTCTTATGTTCCATTCATATTCTTCTCATCTCTACTTTCGATTCGATTATTGCTCTCGAAGTTATTAGCGGTTAGTTCGAAGCGCTCAGCATACACTGCAAGATACAGATGTGAAAATATAGAAATAATAAATGAAGCTATAGAGGATTTAACACCAACGAACACTAAGGGCCGTTTGTACAGGGATATCATTTTATTTTTACTTCAGTATTACCTGAGTTTTTTAATGTACTTCACTCCCAACCCTTCTACTAATGAAGTTCAACCGTCCACCACACAGATCCAAGACCGCATATACAAAATCATAGTAGCCATACGGTCATAGTAAACACTACGTTCCAAAAATATGTTCGCGTTTTCCAGTGACGAAAGAGCTTTCAATATTGAACCATTTTCGCAAAGGTACTGTCGTCCATTTGCCTACGTCGTATCCCGGTTTCCCCCACCAGCTTTTATTCGCCAGCTAGTGGCTGGGCTGTCGTCTTAGCTCTTTTGTGAGAACATTAATTTCTGTTAGGAATTGGACATCTACGTAATATTATACAATTGTTTAAATCAACTTAAATAAAAGGGCCTCGCTAAGTAATTAACTGTCACGTGATTTCCTCCCTTTCTATGACCCGACGACATAACCACTTGGACGGACAGTAGATAGCAAGTCTGAGTAATTTTATCTTTTCGGATCGGGCAGAAGTGAAGACTGAATTTACAGTACGTAAAGTCTCTTTTATATAGTAGGTACAGAATTATTTCAACATGAGTTACTAGTACGAAGAACGAAACTGATAATTGGGATTAGGTACAATAGTCTATAGCGCGATAATATGCACATTAGAACTGAAGCCTGTATCGAAATGAACGGCCACCATTATCAAAAATGTGTTTAAATATCCATATTATGATTATTTTTCAATTTAACTTCATTCTCTATATTGTACGCTAATGTACTGTAGACAGTACAATATACACTGCATAATGATTACGTCCACATGGACAGCTCAGTTCGTGAGTAAAAACACTCATTGTTAATACTGTACTGTATTTTGATTAAACAAGAACCTAATGAAAATGATCAAACTCAAAAGCGCAATATTTCCTAGTTTACGTAAATGGATGAACTACTTTTCTTCCCTCCTATACCTAGTAAAGTGATTTGTATGTGTATTACCCCATTATCATCGAACTCCGGTCTTGGAAGGGGGTAGCAAACGGTGTTGATCCAGAGGTATAGACAGGTTAATATTAAAAATGTTAGTAAAAATAAAATGATGTCTCTGTATAAAGACAGATGACTAGAGATCAATTTGGAACCAAGTTCTGAAAATGAAGTCAGGTTACGTCTTGGTCGCGTTGTGTAATACTGCACTCAGATTACATTAATCTATTTCTAATGTAATCTGAGTTCTAAAAAGTAGACGTTTTAACACAGCAAAACAAATGAATTACGAAAATCGTTTGAACGTGGGATAATACGGAACAAACGATCCAGCAGCCGTGACAATGTAGTCTGTAGTGACCAAGGGGGCTTAGAATATAGGCTATTTCCAAGCCCTCTTGGCTGTGACTGTAAGGGACGAGTAAATTATGGATGGGAATGCAACAAAGGAACAACGATCTGCGAATTTCTCCCAAAAAGACAAGGGCAAACTGGTATACATACTTCTGTTCAAATATATCAACATGATAGAAAATAAAAAGGCCTATTTACTGCTTCTAAATCTAAAGAAAAGACGTAGAAATAAGTTGTAACTGAATTCAATGGTAGGAATAAACGAGTAATTGAAACTTTTATATCCTCCTACATAACACGTGGGACTGATGTCTGATTTCCTTTGCGTTATTTCATGACCAAATGAAAGTGAGAGATGGAATACGATTCACAAATATTTATTTAAATTTACAAATATAGACGCGGCGCATATTACGTGGTAATTATTCCGTAAGGTACATATTTCTTATTATTTACACATTCATTGTATACGAAATTCATTAAATTAACAACCGTTTCATGCCTATTTATTGTTAAATGATAAACAGTAATAGACGTTTGTATTTCGGATGTAGGCTAACATTGCTCTTTAGTGATATTCATAACCTCACTTCTGATAAACAATAAGCTCCACAACCTTTAAACAATGACATTTAAATAACTATCATTGAAAATGGACAGAATTTACCTCAATGTAGTTGTACACAGTTAGTACATACGGAAATTCTTGCCTTATGCTTCAGAACCGGTTAAATATCAAATATGAATGCTTCTGATCCAGGTTCAAGGAGATTAATCGGAGAAAATGCGAGAGTTAAAGATGAACTTGGATTGAGGTAACATGAACTTAGATTAGAATAGAATGAATAAAATATGTTTTATTTTCGCTGGCAGAATTAAGGCCATAAGGCCTTCTCTTCCACTCAACCAGTCTTAATCAATACCATACATATTTAAATTGCGAATATTTACACCACACTTAAAAGATTCTCCAGCAATATTCTTCAGTTAAGTTTTAACGACTAGTACATATTTATTTAAATTCAGATAAACCTATAAGATAAAGTAGTAACTTAATTTATGAGCTAATTTAATTCAATCAATTATAATTAATTTGAGATAGTTAGTAAAATGGTGAGATTAGCGTTTATACGACAGAAAATCTGGGTTTCACTTAATTGGCGGTCATTTTAACCCTTAATCTCGGTTCAAAATGTTATAGAACAGGCCCTAAAACAAATAAATGAAGGTAAAAGCTTCGAAGTACGTATTGCTGTGGAAGTCAACTTACAGCGAAGTCGTCCACTGAGTTAAATGAATTGACAGTAAAATTGAAGTTTTGAAATATATTCATTCATTGTTTTCTGCTCTAAGTGTAGGTCTTTCATTCCAAACCATTCCCCAATTGTCCAATTTTGTTTCTATGGCAATCACAGCTGAATAACTAATTTTTCATAAATGCGAGGTTGCTAATTTTATGAAAAATTTAAGACCTCCTTTTGCAAGCTTTAAGTATTCTTGTTTCTTCCGATCCAAAACTGGCCTGCGAAAAAAAGGACCGGTAGTTCAGTTTCAAAATTCCATTGGACCCAGTAGATACATATATATTTAATTTCGACCAGTTGAATGCAACCGTCAAAATTGATGCAATAACCATTTTTGACTCTCGTAATTGTTTTGAGTTTCTTCCAGAAAACACTCAAGCCATTTCTTGTCTTGCTGGTACCGGTACGAAGTTCTTCTCTTAAATGGAAAGCTCTACTTCCATAATAAACTCTACTTCCGCCATGACAATAATAGTTTGAAGTACCAGAGAAAATGCAATGAGCATGAAACGTTACCCCACGTGCTAGGTTTCTGCCCTCAGGGTGAATTACTGCGAATTGACAGACATAACACAGTCCGCTCAATAATTGCAAACAGATTAAGGGAACATGGTGAATACGAAGTATATGAGGAAGTGCAATGGAAGGATCTACACGGCGTGCTGACATCATAATAATTGACCGAGATAAAAAAAAACTGGTCTCATTCTTGACCCCACTGTAAGGTTCGAAATTAATGAAGATCAACCAAAGCAGGTAACTTACATGAAGAGAAACGCGCTATTAACCTTCCATGCTGTGATGATCTCAGTCATACAGCGTATTCCGAATCTCACTGGTGAGCAGTCCGATGGCATCACGGTGTTCCGAATTCCACCGATGACGTCATTGATGCTCCACCGGTGCCATCAACTTGCAGAGGTGGTGGCAGTCTCCATCAGCCGCCATCAGTGAATCTGATTGGTTCTTGTATAGGGCGGGAATTAGCAGACGAATGACATCGTGCACTGTTGTGTCAAGGCGGTGTGTTCTGCTGTATTGTTTGTAATGAGCACAACGTAAAAACAATATGTTAATGGCTTATGAGCGAACATGTCAACGGACCAGTTATTAGTACCGGTTCAAGAAATAAATTGTTTATGCTATCTTTTCTTTGAACGAGATGGGAGTACGAAAATTTCGCAAAATTTTGCTAGCGTAGCACAGACAACAACTTGTACAGTCGCCATGACAGCCATCGATCCTTCCAGAAGTTTTGTTCCTTATTTCGCTGCAACGTGACGTCATTGATGCCATCGGACCGGTGAGATTCGGAATACGCTGATAAATATAATATTCAAGATTGGAATGTCATTGGACTTATGTTTGGTGCGCGAGGAACAATTCCCGAATTTACATTGGAGATCCTCAAAAAATTAAAGGTACCTGATAAGACTCTTCAGATAATTGCATCAACTATTTTAAAATCTTCATGGAACATCATCAATCACCATCTCTATTCATCTCTATAATATTCAATGTATATTATTTATTTTCAAGAAATTTTTGTCGTTTTGATAGCTACCACATCTTGTCGCAGAATATTCTTTTATAAATTTCATTATGTATTTTTTTAACATCAATTTACATTTCCTTTTTTGTTCATTTGAATTGATTAGGATGCCGATATTTTAAATCCAAGATTTGGATGGCTATCATTTCGATGATATTCTCTCTTGATGTTGTTCTGTTTTGTTTCTAGTAAAGTATCGTTGTGTTCGATTTGACAGGGATTCGTATTTTTCGAGTGGAGAGGTTCACAAATAAAAGTCTCGCCCAAAAGTCGGTCGGGCTTTCAAAAAGTTTGCTATACAGTAATGAAATACAGCGCTCAGAGAATGATGTTTATTCCAAACGTGGGGAAGCAACGACAACGCTGTCTGCCAATAAGTGTTACATCGTTTTTTTTTTCGTGAAAAATCAGAGGCCTGACTGAGGTTCGAACCCGGACCGCCTGCGCGACAGGAAAACGAATTAACTATGTAAATGTGCTAAGATGTATCTTCAACATGACATAATTTGTCTGAAAACCCGTCGTTTGCCGTTCTCCTGTTCCCATTTACTTCCCTTCCAGCCTGTCAGCTCGTGATGTTTGATAGCAGCGAACTGTGTTGACGGTTCGATTTACATAACGCAATCCGAATACAAGAATCCAACATTTATATTCAATTATGAACCTTATAATTAACGCCATTACACAGAATTTCGGTATTGAAGGAATCATAATAGAACGAATCATACTTTGCTAATTAGCCAGCTCGTGGTGACGCGTGTATTCAGGGGATTCTGTTTGCGCTCTTGTTTGTACGTTTGTAATGAAACTAGCGTGTTTAATTGGCGAGTTATTACGTCATAATTATTATCCATAAAACAATAATTGTTTTAATTAAGGCCGTTAGCAAATAATTACGGGGTTTCTTTTCGACTGTTCCCGGAGGGGAGGAGGGGGGGTCGGCGTGATAGTGCAACACGCTGCACATTAATGGAGTGCAGAGTTGATTTTGAACCTGCTGGCATCATAACATGGGCGGCAGTATAAGGAGCTAGAACTTCTACTGTATCACTAAAATGTATATTATCTTAAAATCCATCAGTAATAAAAAATACATAACAATATATTCATTTAGCTAGACGTGTTTCAAGACTTGCTGTCCCATCTTCAATAGCTTTGAGGCCGGAGAATCCCTCTTCATTTCAGTATTTCCTTCCTTTGAGGGTTATAGGATCGTTTCCATTTGTAATTGGCACTATTCCGGAATTTGTTTTGGGGACACTAAAGTCAGCGGGTGTGGTAACAATGATACCGCCGAGCTTCATATATAACATAATTAGTAGTAATAATAATAATAATAATAGTAGTAGTAGTAATAATCGAGGAGACGGCCTCCAGATATGGAGGGTAGCTGTGAATATATTGAATAAGCAGTCGCGGACAGCCGATGAGGGGTGGCCCTCCAGCTTGGGAGTTGGGCGAGGGACTAACAACCCATCACCGTAAAAAAACAGCTTATTATGAATCCTTCAAATAAGCCTCGGAATGGGACTGATTCTCTGGCACGACCACGGCAAAGGAATAAGGTTTCGAGATTTGGTAATTGGAATGTTACAAGTCTATATAGATGATACTCGGGAGGAAATTAAACACAGAATAAATATGGGAAATGCCTGTTATTATTCGGTTGAGAAGCTTTTATCACCCAGTCTGCTGTCAAAAAATCTGAAAGTTAGAATTTATAAAACAGTTATAGGCCTATTACCGGTTGTTCTTTATGATTGCGAAACTTGGACTCTCACTTTGAGAGAGAAACATAGGTTAAGGGTGTTTGAGAATAAGGTGCTTAGGAAAATATTTGGGGCTAAGAGGGATGAAGTTACAGGAGAATGGAGAAAGTTACACAACACAGAACTGCACGCATTGCATTCTTCACCTGACATAATTAGGAGCATTAAATCCAGACGTTTGAGATGGGCAGGGCACGTAGCACGTATGGGCGAATCCAGAAATGAATATAGAGTGTTAGTTGGGAGGCCGGAGGGAAAAAGATCTTTAGGGAGGCCGAGACGTAGATGGGAAGATAATATTAAAATGGATTTGAGGGAAGTGGGATATGATGGTAGAGAATGGATTAATGTTGCTCAGGATAGGGACCAATGGCGGGCTTATGTGAGGGCCGCAATGAACCTTCGGGTTCCTTAAAAGCGAGTAAGTATAATAGTAATAATAATGATAATAATAATAATAATAATAATAATAATAATAATAATAATAATAATAATAATAATAATAATAATATCCAAGGTTGTTCCAGAAGATGTACTGTATGCAATTTACTGGAATACCGTCGAATATTGAAATTGAATATCCCAGGACGATAGTCTACTTGTCTCAATTGTACAGTTGCATATATAGGACAAGGGGCTGGTTTCCATTAGCTGGATCTGATCCGCGCCCCGGTCACACAGACATCGACTCCCCCGCCCGCTCCTGTCTGCCTGCCTAAACACCCTCTTGCTGACGAGTTTGCAAACTTTGTTAATTTTGATTCCACCCTCCGCCTCCCCTACTGTAGCATCCAGACTGTCACCCGGATTTTAGAGGCTGTATGTGTCAACATCTTGGCTTGCTGCTCAGGAGCTCCTCCGATGGGATTTGCTGTTCTAACAGGCATCTGCATAATAACCGATTCACCTAGACCGGCGCACGCTGGCGAGGGGAGACGCAATCCGAAGGATAAGTGATTGGCTATAGATTTATGACTAACATTGATTAATCCACTGCAAAAATTTCACACGGATGAAAACATTAATTGTTCACTTACAACATTGCTTGAAAAACTGCAGAACTGTATTTTACTGAAGTACAGGGACATCACTTTATTTTACCAACATTTTTAATATTAACCTGGCTATACTCGGAAACACTGTTACCCCCTCCCATTACAGGAGTTTGAAGTAACTAGTGCAATATGTAAACAAATCATTTTACTAGCTATAGGAGGAGAGAAAAGTGGTGTATCCGTTTATGTTACAGGGAAATACAGTATTACAATTTTCAGTTTGATCATTACTTTTACGATATTTTATCAAAAAACAGTAGAGTAGTTACAATTTTTTTTCACAAACTCAACTCTTCAGGCGGTTATATTCATTATGTAATGTCTACTTTATTCAGCATATTACTAACCTAATTTATTCCTGAGAATTTTGTCAGCACTTCCGTAAGAAACCCAAATTTCTACAGCTAACTTCTTGACCGACTTATTAGGACTTCGCTTCATCCTTTCTCTAGCATCGTCTACAGCATCTTCTGTCACCTTTGTTGGCCATCTTACACATTTCTTCCTTTCTGTACACTCTGTTGCTCTAAATTTATCTACCAGATTCATGACATTTCTACGAAAATATTCCGTAATGATATAATCAGAAAATTGTGAAAAAACTGTTGTTCACATTCGGTTATATTGTAATTCCAGTTTCCATCATCGTCCTTCATACCTACAAACAGTAAAACAAAACTCTTGTTTAAATAATGCTGTTAAGTACCGTGCCATATTATAGAGTACCGTACAGTCCACACAGATAAATTCAGTTGTGCGACACACCATACCAGTGTGAAAATAAACTTCAATAATATAAGCTCTATACAAATGCAACATATTTCTGAAACACACTGTACTCTGTACTGTTTACTTCACTGCTAGCAACAACTGCCGTAAGATTGTGTGACTGACGTTAGCAAGGGCATTAGTGAAAGGGGTGGGAGTCAAGTATATTTAGAAACGCAGGTACAATAGAAATTGAAGTAAAAATAAAATGATGTCTCTGTACAAGTAACTAGTTCACAAGTTGAAACATTTATATTCCTGTAGGTACAAGTTACAAGTGTTCCACAAAAACAAAATACTCCTCTCTCTTTGTTTTGGAAATGTGTATAAGATTTTCTTACAAGTTTTGTAAGATATGTAAGATAAATGATTGGTAAGAACATTAATTGTTCATTTACAACATGTGCTTGAAAAACTGCAAAACTCTATTTTACTGAAGTACAAGTAACTAGTTCACAAGTTGAGAAGTTCATATTCCTGTAGGTACAGTACAAGTTACATTGTTCCCTCCCCCTCCCAAAAAAAGGATAATCCTCTCTTTTCGATTTGGAAATGTACATAAAGTTCTACTTCTGAGTTTTCATTTCCTTCTGCAACTTAATTTTCAGTTTTACTGTAACATTAGTATAGCTCTACAATTATACATTTCTATTGTCGTGTTTGTAATATCTCACACTGTGTTATGAGTCACCAGCCAATTACGTTGGATTTAACTATTTCAATGAATTAATTTTATTGCATTAAGAATGGGCAGATACCCGGTGGTAGTGTTGGTACAATACGAAAGGGAACAAACACAATTTACACAAGAAACCAAACATGAAACATAACGCAGAGAACACAATAAAACAGGAAACAAATCACCAATACAAATCAAATCAAAGAGCACAATTACAAATCAATAATACATTTACAAAATAGTAATCAATAATTATAAAAACTAATACATTACGAAACAGTGCCATAATTACAAAAAAATAATAGAATTGTAAAACAACAATACCAGTGCGTGGAGTTACAAAACAGTACCATAATTACAAAACAATAATAGAATAACCGTTTTTGCAAAACTTGCTAACTGCAAAATTGAGATTTTGATGGATTCGTTAACATAAGGCAAGCCTCTACATGATGTTAAAAGCGTCTTAGTAAAATTGGGTTATTTCTCTTCATTGTAGTGTGTCAAAGTGTGATCGTTTTTTTCAAAACTTGCTTTCTGCTATAAGTGAGAGTTACAGAAAAAGTTGCTTACTATAATATTGTTTTGTCTCTCCTGTAAAATTTAGTTTTTTTTTTTTTTTTCAGTTAGCAAGTTTTGCAAAAACGGTCCTCAATTGTACAACAATAATCCGTGAAGTTACAAAACAATACCATAATTACAAACAATAATAAATTAAATTGTAAAATAATAACACGCGAAGTTACAAAACTACCATATTTACAAAACAATAATAAAACAAATTGTAAAACAAGACCACGTGAAGTTACAAAACTACCATATTTACAAAACAATAATAAACCAAATTGTAAAACAAGAACACGTGAAGTTACAAAACTACCATATTTACAAAACAATAATAAAACAAATTGTGAAACAAGAACACGTGAAGTTACAAAACTACCATATTTACAAAACAATAATAAAACAAATTGTAAAACAAGAACACGTGAAGTTACAAAACTACCATATTTACAAAACAATAATAAAACAAATTGTAAAACAAGACCACGTGAAGTTACAAAACTACCATATTTACAAAACAATAATAAAACAAATTGTAAAACAAGAACACGTGAAGTTACAAAACTACCATATTTACAAAACAATAATAAAACAAATTGTAAAACAAGAACACGTGAAGTTACAAAACTACCATATTTACAAAACAATAATAAAACAAATTGTAAAACAAGAACACGTGAAGTTACAAAACTACCATATTTACAAAACAATAATAAAACAAATTGTAAAACAAGAACACGTGAAGTTACAAAACTACCATATTTACAAAACAATAATAAAACAAATTGTGAAACAAGAACACGTGAAGTTACAAAACTACCATATTTACAAAACAATAATAAAACAAATTGTGAAACAAGAACACGTGAAGTTACAAAACTACCATATTTACAAAACAATAATAAAACAAATTGTGAAACAAGAACACGTGAAGTTACAAAACTACCATATTTACAAAACAATAATAAAACAAATTGTAAAACAAGAACACGTGAAGTTACAAAACTACCATATTTACAAAAAAATAATAAAACAAATTGTAAAACAAGAACACGTGAAGTTACAAAACTACCATATTTACAAAACAATAATAAAACAAATTGTGAAACAAGAACACGTGAAGTTACAAAACTACCATATTTACAAAACAATAATAAAACAAATTGTGAAACAAGAACACGTGAAGTTACAAAACTACCATATTTGCAAAAAAATAATAAAACAAATTGTAAAACAAGAACACGTGAAGTTACAAAACTACCATATTTACAAAACAATAATAAAACAAATTGTAAAACAAGAACACGTGAAGTTACAAAACTACCATATTTACAAAAAATAATAAAACAAATTGTAAAACAAGAACACGTGAAGTTACAAAACTACCATATTTACAAAACAATAATAAAACAAATTGTGAAACAATAACACATGAAATTACAAAACAGCACCATAATTACAAAACAATAATAGATCAGACACCCTTAACCTATGTTCCTCTCTCAAAGTGAGAGTCCAAGTTTCACAACCATACAGAGCAACCGGTAATACAACTGTTTTATAAATTCTAACTTTTGTACAACAATAATACGTGAAGTTACAAACTAGTAATACTAGTACAAAGCAATAATATATTTACAAGTCAGTAATGCAATAGAGTTTTAAAAAGTGACATAATTACAAAATAGCAATAAAGTTACAGAACAATAATAGCTTACTATTACAAAACAATAATATAATTACGTTAGAAGAGAGCCCTTAAAAGCCGGTACCAAAGGTAGCTGAATT
Source organism: Periplaneta americana (assembly GCF_040183065.1). Lineage (NCBI taxonomy): Eukaryota > Metazoa > Arthropoda > Insecta > Blattodea > Blattidae > Periplaneta > Periplaneta americana. Next base: position 205,577,235 of record NC_091119.1, on the reverse strand, counting down.
TCAGTCTATTATGGTCGTATTTCTAAAAACGGAAACTTCTGTATATCGGTCATCTGACTCGAACTTTTAACTTTGTGATTATGACCTGCTCCCGAGTAATACATAGGTTTTTTTCAATTGGACCCCAACTAGTGCAGTACTTCGTAGTGTTCACTTGAAAACGATACATTTCAAAATTTAAAACTTTATAATCTTTTGTGCGAGATCGTGCGTATTTGCTTGCTTTCCGCACAAAACCAATACGCGGTAAGTGTGAAATACCACATTCAGTATTCCCAACGTAACACACATAACAATTTCCCTCTTCTTACCGCTTAAGCGCCATATTCATTTTACTGCTTTAGGCTCTTAACATATTATTTTTAGAGACGTTTAATATAATAATAATTATAAATTGGAAACTTACCACTGCAATTTCACCTAAATTGCAATGTTAATTATTGTTTTTAAATATTTGCAAAAATTAAGTAAACTCTACAACACCACAAAAGTTACTGCATTTGTAATGCAAGTAACATTAAGGAAGCCGTGAAAAAATCAACAAGATTCCAGATTCGGATGTTATTACTGCAATATGTTATATAAATAATATTGTTAAAATATTAAAATGAAAAATAAATCACTACATAACCTTACCGTTTGTTTTAAGTTCGCATTTATAGACTGGGGGAAAAAAAGACAGACGTATATCACGGCCTGCTGGAATATAGTAAACATAGAAAAAATTTTATAGCAACAATGTTGAAGATAGATATTTTAGTTTTTAAAAGTTGCCGTCATTGAACAGAAACCAAGATGGAGATTTCATTGCAACTAATTAGAAATTCGTCTTTCAGGTATGTAATAAACGATCTTCGCACAAAATAATGTACGATACACGAGCGGTATGTTTTTCATGTTCTCGGAAATTATAAAAGCTCAACTACGTTTCGTTTTTTCAATCTTTTCCTCGAACATGAAAACATCAACATACCGCTCTTGTAACGCATATTACTATTGCATTTCAGTAGCAATAAAATAGCTCCAAGCGAAACATAAAAACCAACAGAATAACTTGGTTACGAAGATAAGCAGTGATATCGATGAGGTGGATCACAGCTTGGCCCGACGTTTCTCTCGCATTTGAACAACATTTTTGCCGCAGCTGTATGCAGGCAATTGCCGGGTCTATTAATGGTTTCATTACCGTGGTCTCCCAGACTGTACCGCGGTGGTATCTGCAGGCCTGCCTTCAGCACCGCATCCACCACTACCACCACCGCCGTCGGTACCACTAAACCCCGGTCTCCCTTCTTGCTACATCCCCCTCCTACCTCCTTATGGCTGTATGCATTATTTCTGGAGCAAACACGGGAATGCAATTTGCATACAAGCAGTTATCTGGTCTCCCGTCTCTGTCTAGAGGCCTATCCCCCTCTCTTTCCGAACTTCTCTTTCTGTGTTCCTACAATTAAGATCTAGACGCTATATCGTTAGAGTGTGAAAGGGAGTGTGTGAGGGGGGGAGGTAGAACAAGGTGGAATTGTTCTACACCGGAATGTTGGTAACATTGGAGGAGACGTTAGCGTGAGGTAGGGAAGCAATTCCCCTAGTGTTGAATACCTTGTAGTGTTGGATTACTTCAAAAGCACAACCAGGCTGCTACAGCAATACACACTCGTATCCGTGTTACATTGTGTTCACACCTGCAGCATGTTCCCAGACTTGTAGTCCTGCTCAAGAAGTCCCAGGTTCGATTTGGGCCTGAATAAATTATTGTAAGTGTTCCTTGATATTTCTAAAAATTATATTATGAAATGGGTTCTTTTGATAAACTATTGTTTTATATATCAGATATTAACTGTCATATATATATATATATATATATATATATATAAGGTACACGTACCAAATAACGCCACCTTAACACTTCAGTCACTTTTGCTCTGGAAATAAGTTATGTACAAACACGAAAATTATGAAATAGAAACTGTAATGTTATCTTTACAAAATAGCACAATGAAAATGGATATACGAGGCGAGTTCTTAAAGTAAGTTCCAAAAGGCTGTAGAAAGTAAACGGGAAAATATTTACAAACCATTTTTGTAGCATTGTATTCCCCACACTTCAATTACTTCTCACCATGATCTCCACCATTATTGAGGCATTTATCGAGTCGTGGCACAAGTCTTTCTATCCCCTCATTGTAGAATTCACCCGCCTGCGAACCACTCCGCAACATTTGTGGAAAATTCAAGGAAAGCGAAGAAATTGTGAACCTCCTTCCTCATGAATTTTTTCATCGACAGCACGCACCAAATCGTCATTGATCAAAGATGGCCGACCGGTATGCTGCTCGTCATGCACAGATACGCGGCCCTCGTTGAACTTCCTAACCCATCTCCTGACCATTCCATCACTAATGACATCATCACCATACACCTCACAAAGTTGACGATGAATGTCAGCTGGTTTGATGTTTCTCGCATTCAAGAAATGGATAACAGACCGCATCTCACAGTCGGCGGGGTGCTCGAGCACTTTAAACATTTCAACTGATCACAACTAACCACACACACGGACTGGAGCTCTGAAACTGCATGCACAGCTTGCCTGAGGACTGAAGAAGAAAACACGCATGCGCAAAATAACGATTGCAGCGATGCGACAGCTATAATTGAAAATGGAACTTACTTTAAGAACACGCCTCGTATTATGTACCGAACAAGAATTAGAACTCAAATAGGAAAACTTTGTAAACTGGCGTCATTAGGGACAGGTTGTCCAATTAACGCCACCTATTTTCTAGTAACCTATACACTTATAAGAATCGCTCCATGCAGAAAGGGCTTCAGTCCATTAGACCTAGTTTTGAGAAAACTAAAGAAAACATTCTGTACACTGTATTCCTTTCTGCATAGAACTCTGAGCCTGACGCTTCAGTTTCTATCTTTCCAAGCATTGGACTGAATACCTTTCTGCACAGGCCGATGGAGCCACCCATAAAGATATGATTTCCATCGATATCTCGTTTTTTCGAAATTTGTGACTGAAGCCCTTTCTGCATGGGACGATTCAATTGTTAATGAATTATTTTTCCCAAGCAACACAAATAGAACTAAGCGACTAAATTTGAGTTTCTGTTAATAAAAGATACAAAATCACTCAATACTAATGAAAGATTCTTGATCTGAAACTGAAACACCAGATGGATTAGGAAAATATGTTTTCCAGTGACTCCTTACTTAAAAAAAAAGAGACAATGTGACACAGTAGAAAGTTATTAAACACAAAAGCATTTACCTTAGTTTAATATGAATGTTTTCCAATAAGTAAAACAAAAAAATTAAGTTGTGTAAAATAAAAATAAAAATTAAGAGTTCGATAAGCAATTGAACCAATATCAACACTGCACATTCTGAACATTTGTAAGTTGAAAACTTAGTGATTTTCCTGATGTTTTCACACTGATGCTGTACTGTCAGCCTTAGTACTAACATAACCTAAAATTTTGTCTATAGACCTTTAACGCCACATGGCGTTAAAGCGCTACTGAGTACATGATAACATGACATGCCTGTTTCTCTAACATTTTCAAATTTTAGAGATGGCAAATAAAGGGTGCGTCAGAAAGAACGGATGGATTTCAAACTATCGATACGCAGCGAGGGGGACCACGACTGTTGGGTCAACGAGAGAATGCAGTTTCAGTTGAGAACATGGTGTTGGTCTGGTGTACAACGTGCTTTCATCGCAGAGACTTTTTTGAAAAATGAAGAGTCTGTGATCGCCACTCAGGACTCATTTCGACATCGGACGTCACGCTAGGATTCCAACTCGGAATACAATTTTGCGGTGGGTGGCTTCATTTCTTATCACAGGTTCAACATTAAAGAAGAAATCACCTGGACGAACACGGAGCGCGTGTACATCTGCAAATGTGGAGACAGACAGTAGGTTGTCCGGCCACCTCAACGATCAGCCCTCGAACATGCTATTGCACTGAGATTGTCCAGGTTACGATAAGATCTCGCGCCCTGCGAGTTCTTTCTTTGGGACCATTTGAAGGCGTAAGTAACCACATACACTGGACGAACTGAAGACGGCGATTCGTGAAGAAATCGCGGCAATCCCACCAACTATGACTGTGAAAGTGATGGCGAACTTCAGAAAACGCCTCGATGCCTGTATCGAAAGCCAAGGACATCATATGGATGATGTTGTATACCATAAATAAACTGCATGTATTGGTGAATCTGTTGATAACAATAAATTTTTGATTTGATGAGTCCTTACAATTTTCTTGCCCTGTAAAATCCATCCGTTCTTTCTGACGCACCCTATACTTTCTATACATAGAAGAATGTTTAAGGATCACGAATATATAGTTTAATATAGTTATTATTTGCTCAAAATACAAAATAAAATATTGCCTCTTACCTTGATATAAGAACAGGCATTCACTATCAACACACAACAGGAAAATGATGGAATATAATGTCACTCGTAAATGTCAGCGGACAGCTAGTAACTCATTGCATCACTAGATTGCAAGCAAATGCAGACCACAGTAGTGCACTACCGAAAACTTGTGTCATTAACAAATTTTAATAGTGGCGTTAAAGGTATACATGGCGATATTTGGCTCACGGACCTTATACGACCTAGTCCTTTACATTCGGCAAAATATAGACAATTACTCATTAATAGCCAATATACATGATCGTGAAATTAGAAATAGTGAACAAATTAATATCCCATACTGTAGATTACATAAAACTAGTACAAATATTTCTGTCATGGGGATGAAATTATATAATAAGCTTCCCAGTCAATATTATAAATTATCAACCAATAGTTTCAAAGCTAGATTTTATAATTGGCTTTTAATTAATCCTTTCTACTCTGTAGATGAGTTTCTTAACATAAATTCATACGAAATTGTTTTTTAATAAATGTAGTAATATGCGTTACAAGAGCGGTATGTTGAAGTTTTCATGTTCGAGGAAAAGATTGAAAAAGCGAAACGTAGTTGAGCTTTTTTAATTTCCGAGAATTGAAAGAAAACTTACCGCTCGTGTATCGTACATTATTTTGTGCGAAGATCGTTTATTACTTACCTGCAAGAGGAATTTCTAATTAGTTGCAATTAAATCTCTCTTGGTTTCTGTTCAATGACGGAAAATTTGCAAAACAAAAATATCTATCTTCCACATTGTTGCTTTAAAATGTTTTCTGTGTTTACTATACTCCAGCAGGCCGTGATATACGTCTGTCTTTTTTTCCCCCAGTCTATGATGAGTCTGGAATCTTGTTGATTTTTTCACGGCTTCCTTAATGTTACTTGCATCACGAATGCAGTAACTTTAGTGGAGTTGTAGAGTTTACTTAATTTTTGCCAATATTTAAAAACAGTAATTAACAGTGCAATTTAGTTGAAATTGCAGTGGTAAGTTTCCAATTTATAATTATTACTATATTGAATGTCTCTAAAAATAATATGTTAAAAGCCTAAAGCAGTAAAATCAATATGTGTGTTAGGTTGGGAATACTGAATGTGGAATTTTAGACTTTCCGCGGATTGGTTTTGTGCGGAAACCAAACAAATACGCACGATCTCGCCCAAAAGTTATTTACATTTAGTTACAATTATTACATGAAGAGTAAAGTGTTTTCATTAATTTTAGAGTTTCAAAATGCTTAGTGTTTTCATCCTAATTAAACTTTACTGTTTTCAATTATATGTATATTTTCAATTGTATGTTTTTTCCTCCCTTCTGTATTGTGACGAAGCCTATCACTGTATGTTTAATACTTACTTACTTACAAATGCCTTTTAAGGAACCCGGAGGTTCATTGCCGCCCTCACATAAGCCCGCCATCGGTCCCTATCCTGAGCAAGATCAATCCAGTCACTATCATCACATCCCACCTCCCTCAAATCCATTTTAATATTATCTTCCTATCTACGTCTCGGTCTCCCCAAAGGTCTTTTTCCCTCCGCCTCCCAATTAACTCTCTATATGCATTTCTGGATTCGCCCATACGTGCTACATGCCCTGCCCATCTCAAACGTCTGGATTTAATGTTCCTAATTATGTCAGGTGAGGAATACAATGTGTGCAGTTCTGTGTTGTGTAACTTTCTCCATTCTCCTGTAACTTCATCCCTCTTAGCCCCAAATATTTTCCTAAGAACCTTATTCTCAAACACCCTTAACCTATGTTCCTCTCTCAAAGTGAGAGTCCAAGTTTCACAACCATACAGAACAACCGGTAATATAACTGTTTTATAAATTGTAACTTTCAGATTTTTTGACAGCAGACTGGATGACAAAAGCTTCTCAACCGAATAACAGGCATTTCCCATATTTATTCTGTGTTTAATTTCCTCCAGAATATCATTTATATTCGTTACTGTTGCTCCAAGATATTTGAACTTCTCCACTTCTTCGAAAGATAAATTTCCAATTTTTATATTTCCATTTCGTACAATATTCTGGTCACGAGACATAATCATATACTTTGTCTTTTCGGGATTTACTTCCAAACCTATCTCTTTACTTGCTTCAAGTAAAATTTCCGCGTTTTCCTTTATAGTTTGTGGATTTTCTCCTAACATATTCACGTCATCCGCATAGACAAGCAGCTGATGTAACCCGTTCAATTCCAAGCCCTCCCCGTTATCCTGGACTTTCCTAATGGCATACTCTAGAGCAAAGTTAAAAAGTAAAGGTGATAGTGCATCTCCTTGCTTTAGCCCGCAGTGAATTGGAAACGCGTCTGACAGAAACTGACCTACACGGACTCTGCTGTACGTTTCACTGAGACACATTTTAATTAATCGACCTTATAGTTAATAACATAATAAATATTTAACTTTTTAACATCATGAATCAAAACATCAAATTATCTTAATTATGTAGGCTATAATAAGTTTGTTTTCTGTTTGTACGTGGATTTAGACTGTGCACTACTGTGTAAAATGTTTTGCGGTGACTAATGGTAGTGAATATTTACATCAGAACCGAAATCACAAGCGGACAGACTTCAGTTCTATGTTATGGTCAATATTTTTGTGAAAACTTCCAACGGAAAAGCGATTAGGAAAGATGACTTTAAAACTGTGAGAAGAGGAAAATTTTACGTCATGAAGTATCAGCGTAAAACTTGTAAGATTTGATTAATATCTGTTTACTTTTGAAGCCATTACCTTGTAACTCAATCTTCAGTATCTCCCACACCGCTTCGTTACGTAAATCAGAAATTTGTAACGTTATTCATTATCTGTAATCTGGGAAGATTGCAGTGATATTTTTTGGATGTCATTATGACATAATTGTGGTGCCAGTATTGTACACCTGGTTTGAAGTTCTGTGCAAACATAATTAAAATATCCTCTGATTAAAAAAAAAAATTAAGATGTGTCATACAAACAAATCATTCTCTCATAAACAAGTATAAAGATGTCACGTCTGTTCCCATGTCACACGCATTGTAGAGCCTTCTCAAAGAGATCTTTGGAGGACAATAGATCCTGGTAAATGGCGTCGTTGATTAACCCATCCTACGTCACTCCCAAGAGATTGCACTGACAATAAATCAGGGCTTATGTCCACTTGTGTCTGTATATATGTTTGTATGTGTCTACCTGTGTGCATATTGGTTAGAGTAATGTGTTCTAGGAATTCCCTGTGTACAAACACATACATTTCCTACATGTGTACTTACAGCGCAGTGGTTCGCATTGTCTCTGGGCGCCCGTGTCCAAGAGTGCATTATAATAAAGTTGATGATTTTATACTCCCAATATTCCCTAGTACTTACGTGAAGTTTATGTTTTCATTACCGACGTACAGATAATGTTCGCCATGCCACTCATCATATGCGTTGCCCTTATCATTATCACCGTCCTTGTTATCATCACATTTCCTATAATCATTTCCTGTCATCATCGCTGCCTTTATCGTCATTCACGTTCCCGTTATCGTCACTTCCCCTAGCATAATCGCGTTCCTGCCATCATCTCTGCCCTTATCATTGCAGCAGTTCCTGTCATCATCGCTGCCCTTATCGTCATCCCCATTCCCGTCATCGTCACTTCCCCTAGCATAATCGCCGTTACTGTCATCGCTGCCCTCATCATCGCAGCTGTTCCTGTCATCGTCGCTGCCCTTATCGTCATCCACGTTTCCCGTCATCGTCACTTCCCCTAGCATCATCGCCGTTACTGTCATCGCTGCCCTTATCATCGCAGCCGTTCCTGTCATCATCGCTGCCCTTATCGTCATCCCCATTCCCGTCATCGTCACTTCCCCTAGCATCATCGCCGTTCCTGTCATCATCGCTGCCCTTATCATCGCAGCCGTTCCTGTCATCGTCGCTGCCCTTATCGTCATCCCCGTTCCCGTCATCGTCACTTCCCCTAGCATCATCGCCGTTCCTGTCACCATCGCTGCCCTTATCATCGCAGCCGTTCCTGTCACCATCGCTGCCCTTATCGTCATTCCCATTCCCGTCATCGTCACTTCCCCTAACATCATCGCGGTTCCTGTCATCATCGCTGCCCTTATCGTCATCCCCATTCCCGTCATCGTCACTTCCCCTAGCATCATCGCCGTTACTGTCATCGCTGCCCTTATCATCGCAGCCGTTCCTGTCATCATCGCTGCCCTTATCGTCATCCCCATTCCCGTCATCGTCACTTCCCCTAGCATCATCGCCGTTCCTGTCATCATCGCTGCCCTTATCATCGCAGCCGTTCCTGTCATCATCGCTGCCCTTATCGTCATCCCCATTCCCGTCATCGTCACTTCCCCTAGCATCATCGCCGTTCCTGTCATCATCGCAGCCCTTATCGTCATCCTCGTTCCCGTCATCGTCACTTCCCCTAGCATCATCGCAGCCGTTCCTGTCATCATCGCTGCCCTTATCATCGCAGCCGTTCCTGTCATCATCGCTGCCCTTATCATCGCAGCCGTTCCTGTCATCATCGCTGCCCTTATCGTCATCCACGTTTCCCGTCATCGTCACTTCCCCTAGCATCATCGCCGTTCCTGTCATCATCGCTGCCCTTATCATCGTCTGTGTCCTTGTCATCATCACTGTCTTGCCCTGACGATAGATATTCACTCTGCGTTGAGCCTGTTAAGTTGTCAATTCATGAGGTGAAGATCTGAAACTTATGTATGATTTTATAAGCGCCTTAATGTGGCGATGTGTTGTATCTTTTGAAGTACCAAGTTCTTCTGGCAAACTTATTAGTACTTTATTGTGGATTTTCTTGCAAACCTCTCCGTGTATTCTCTATACTTCATACTGTAGGTCTCCTTCGTTATTAAAACTCTGGAACCATTTTGTGCTACATTTTCACTAACGATATCTTCACCCTCGACTTCACATTTTCTTCGACTCAACACTCAAGCTTTGACATCTTCATTTTATATTCTTTGAATTGACAATTGATGGCAGTCACATGTTCACAATACGCAATAATAACTATAGCGGTCTGTAAATTCCAGTGCCCAACTAAAGAATATGATTAAAATCTCACAGAACACCAAACTTAAAAAACCGACTTTGGATATGAGACGACATAACATAGGCCTACAGCGATGCTTTCAACTGCAGAGTTTCGAAATTCAATGTGGGAGAAAAAATTCTGGCAAATTTTGCCTGGTTTATTTAATTGAAATTGCTATAAATCTATGAGAAGAGTCTGCCAGCTTACTTTCCTCTCACAGAAAGACATGATGAGAACTTCGTCTTTAAATCCTGTCCAAATTCAACCTCGAAAATTTCTAGCGCAATAATTGACAATAGATCCCTATTACAAACGACAACAACCAAATTTCCTGGCTTAAAAATCGATAATGTGTTAAATTGGAAAAAATCATATTAAAGAAATTACCCCCCAAACTAAATTCAGCTTGTTTTGCTATTAGATCTATGCAAAAGACAGTAAATATAAATACCTTAAAACAATATACTTCGCATACTTCCACTCGGTAATGAGTTTTGGAATAATATTCTGGGGAAATTCCACAGATAGTAACAATATATTTCTATTACAAAAAAGAGTAATTAGAATAACAGTAGGTGCCAAATCTAGGGAATCGTGTAGGACTATTTTCAAAAAACTACAAATAATGCCCATGGCTTGTCAGTATATATTTTCATTAATAATCTTCCTCGTATGTAATCGTGAAAACTTTGTAACTAATTCAACAGTTCATAGCATAAATACTCGTCAAAAAATGAGTTTCATACTCCATCGGCAAGTCTATCGTGCTATCAAAAAGGAGTGCGTTATATGGCAGTAAACATCTTTAATAGCCTCCCTATCGATATTCATTCATTCATTCATTCATTCATTCATTCATTCATTCATTCATTCATTAATTCATTCATTCATTCATTCATTCATTCATTCATTCATTCATTCATTCATTCATTCATCCATTCATTCATTCATTTATTCATTCATTCATTTTATTCCATAGATCTCACATGAGCAATGAAGCTTTAAGATGTGGAACAAGTCAAAATTTTACAATATTATAATTACAATTTTTACAAATTTTTATAGTTTTACAATTTAGTAATTTTCTGCAATTTTTACAATTTTGTACAATTTTTTACAATATTTTGGCGAGATGTAGTGAGATGAGGTGAGGTCCGAGGATTCGCCAAAATATTACCCGGCATTTGCCTTTTAATTGGGGAAAACCTCGGAAAAACCCAACCAGGTAATCAAATCAAAGGAGGATAATATAATCAAAGGGGTTGATGCCGAGGACTCGCCATAGACCATCCGGCTTCAGTCCCACGGCTGTGGAAAACCTCGGAAGAAACCAAAGACCAAAGGGGGATCCAACCCAAGCCCGAACGCAGCTCCGGATCGGCAGCCCAGCGATATAAAAAATGAAACTGAAAACAAAATTATTTAGGGCCAAATTAAAGAAGTACCTAATTTCTCACACCTTCTAATCTGTAGGTGAATTCATGACATTCAATAACACTTCATGAAATTGATACTAAAACTTTGTGTTGTACTAGTATACTATATTGTAAATCTCGTCTGTATATGTTTCATCTAGACTGTGACTATAAATTAAGACTTCATAATAGTATTAAGTTTTTTGACTTGTTCCATATTCTAGCTGTAAGCAATGTATGAATACCATGGAATGTTAATAAATACAATACAATACAAAACCTATTGTCTTTGTCCGGGGTTTGAACCTCAGACGTAACTGCGGTCACTAGAGGACGGAGTGAGGAAAGCGAATGATGAAACATTCGTTCACTTCAAACTGAACGGTTTTAGGATAAATATTTCGCTTGTTGCTCAAACATTTAGTCAAGTTAATGGACCTGTGACCACGATAGACTCGTTAACATCTTAGCTGGCTAGTATCGGCAGCAAGCCCATGTTAACATCTGTTTCGTTTTGAGTTAATCCACAAATATTGACAATGGCTGCAGTACTGCACTCCGACCTCACAGAGGGCACAGCGAGCTCTGGTTTACAAAACATACCCATTCAAACAACAGCGCAGCTTTGAGTAGTGCAGGTATGTGTTTGGTGTAGAGACATATCTGATTTATCAATGGGTTTTGAGGATTGCAAGCCTTTTGTAGACGCCAGTTCTGTGTGCAGCGCTTCCCACAAAATGGACACATTTATCTAATTACAGAGGTAGTTTTTGGATGATGGCCTGCAGCAGGTATCATGTACATATCATGGCACATCATGATGGGAACGGTTAATGCGTGGAAAGTGTGTTTTAATTTTACCCAAAAGGGATGCTGTATCGTTTTATAGGACCCATTCACATCATAGACAAAGCCTGCCTCACGGTCCTATTGGATTGCTGTGTGACACTCATTTGTTAGCCAGCACATAGTCTCTTCTGATAGCAGTTTTGATCATCTTCCCGGGTTTTAGACACAGAAATGTATCCCAATGGCTAACACAGGCGCCAAATAGTATATTTTGATCGCATATTTCCAGAGTTTTCTGCTATAAGATGTAAGTTATCTTTGTATCATGGCAGTATTTTGTTGTACTTTTCCGATTATACTCAGAAAAATAATAATAATAAAAATAATAATAATAATAATAATAATAATAATAATTTATTTAACCTGGCAGAGTTAAGGCCATACGGCCTTCTCTAACACTCAACCAGGAGTAAAAACTGCGTTACAAAAACACTACAAACTTACAAAGTACACTACAATTTTACACACAAAACTGAATAAGATAATAATAATAAAATGTAAACAACAAGTAAGTAGAAATCAGACATAATATATAACATACAGAAAGAAAGAAAAAAGCATAATAAAATGTGAACAGCAGGTCAAAATAAATGAGACATACAAAGTATAAAAAAATGAGACAATTATTGATAATAATAATAATAATAATAATAATAATAATAATAATAATTTATTTATTTAACCTGGCACAGTTAAGGCCATACAAAAACACTACAAATTTACAAAGTACACTACAATTTTACACACAAAACTGAGTAAGATAATAATAAAATTTACACAACAAGTAAGTAGAAATCAGACATAATATATAACATACAGAAAGAGAGAAAAAAAGAAAATAAAATGTGAACAGCAGGTGAAAATAAATGAGGCATACAAAGTATAAAAAATAAGACAATTATTGATGATGATAATAATAATAATAATGATAAAAATAAGAATAGTAATAATAATAATGATAATAATAATACTAATAATATGCCTAATAGTAATAATAATACTAATAGTAGTAATAAAATAGTGCAGTACAAAGCATACAATGAATACAATATTTTAGTAGTACATTATGCAACGAGCCTATAATGAAGGTAATTACGAAGCGAGTATGGATATTTATGAAACGAGCCCAAGCGAGTTTAATAATTTTCATACGAGCTTCTTAATTACCATTATAGGCGAGTTTCATACGACTTTTTATGCTCGACCATATTTCTAACTTGATATTATTAATTTTCTTTGTATCTGACCTTGACCAATGTCCCGTATGTTGTGAGATGTGCGCAGACGCGAAAGTATTGATTTTTTCCGAGGAACAGATGTTCACATTTACCTTGCTAGGCCATAAGAACCTACAGAGATAACATTGAAATTAAATTAGACATTGAAAAACGAGATGACAAATTGATTTTATTTGAATATTTTTTACAATTAACGCTAATTATTATAGTAACAGAACATAACCTTCTGCGACAGTATTGGATTTCCAGCCTCCGTGACTTTTCGCTAATTCTCTTTCGATTGCATATCCGAGAATAATCGATACTTGCGGTTTTATAACGGTAGAAAGCTGACCTGTCATTGGCTGAACAGTTGTAACCTGAGTCGTCATTGGCTGAAAGACCTGACCTTTAATGAGTAGGTATACTTTAAGGACATGCATTAAAGGTCTGCTACCAGGTGTATAATTACTACATTTCGACATGGTCGAGCATAAAATACATTTTATGATTATATATAGCTCAACTTATCACATTACAGATATACCATTATCGGAATTAATTTTTTGTATGTAAAGAGCTCATAGCTGTAGCAACTCAACCAAATATAAATATTTTGAAAAAAATTATTTGGGGGCCCAGATTTGAAAAAAAAATACCCAATGCAGGATTGTGCTAAAACCGATATAGGCTATCTAAACCGTTTTAAAGATAGATCCAAACGGTTTTATGCAATGTATTTGCAAAAGCATGTTATACAAACTGTCTGTAACAGAATTTTGATATTAGTCCCTAAGTTTGTAAAATAAACAATTAAAATGTAATAGTAATTTTCTGATTTCGTTTCTTGCAAACAAACGGACGTATTTTTAAAATGAAATCAATTAACAAAATTCTGTTGCAGAGAAAAGTTTTATAATAGTCTAAATAATGTGTGTTCTAAATTTCATGCATGTATCTTTAATAGTTCAGAAGTTATGTCCATTTTTGTCTGGCAATGTAGCAAAAAAATGAAGTTACCGGAAACCGATATAAGGGGGCGTGTGATTTAAAAATCCATAGCGCGGAAAGTTTAAAAATGACGTCTCAACATCCGATAAGGGCAGAAATACCCACAAAATATTATGCAATGCATTCCACACATATCAAAGAGTATTTTAAAGATTTTTTTTTTTTTTTTTTTAATTTAATTTACCGGAAACAACAATAAAAGGGGGCGAGTGATTTAAAAATCCATAACGCAGGAAGTTTGAAAATGGCGACTCAACATCCGATAAGGGCACAAATACCTACAAAATGTTATGCTATGCATTCCACACATCACAGAGTATTTTAAATATATATTTTTTTAATTTATTCATTTTTCACCAAAAAATACCATCCTCTCCCCTTAACTTAAGAATGCAAACCGTGAAATGAAAGAAACATAGCATAAAAAATAATCGCATAGATTCTTCGTAGCTATGGCAACAAAACAACGACGCAATTTCATTATATTCTTTTGTCTAATTCAGCTCCATATTATGACTGTGTTTTTTTTAAATAACGTAGAAGTAGTTTGCAGTTTGCAAGCTTTCATGTAAGTGTCTTATGTTTAAATTTAAGTTCACGCTTAGAGGAAAATAAAATGAATCTTCTCTAAGCAATATGAAGACATTACGCTCTCGGAGAAGTAGTGTGTTAATAATGGAAGTAAGATGAATGCTGGTGCCCCACTTGATTCAGAAAGTCCAGTCTCTTAGAACGGAAGTCGAGGAACAATTCATGTTCATGAATCAAAGCTGTCGTAAGTTTCTCGTCTTTGCCAACAGGATGTCTGAGGAAGTCCTTTCAGGCCACTTGAAAGTTTTTAGTAGAAGCTTGAGGTAGACGTTACAGACCACGTGACGAGATTTCGTCACTTACCACACTTGAGAGTAACATGCTTCTGTGATCTTGAAGTGAAAGAGAACCAACTGCAGTTCGCACAGTTTATGTGGAAGTAATTTTCTGTGTTGCATTTTAGGAACAAGGGTTTTATAAAACAAGTGACAAGTATGTTTGAAATCAGGCATGTGTGTATGGGCTATTCCAGCTCAAATCGACCGAATATAGAGAAAATTGATCTTGCAATTTTTAAATACAATTTAACTTTTTCTGTCGGTTGACAACTGTGATACAATGCTTTGTGCAAAGTTTGAGGCATCAGTACTTCATAGTTTTTAAATTAAAAATATTTAAATTCATCGTATTTTCATAAAATTAGCAACTATAAACTGTTGTGGCTCCGAAACCCTTTCACCCAATGATCAAAATCATGGTTTATTTTGATGCAGAGAAATTAAAGTTTATATTGACATGTAAATAGTTTTTCTTACTTTTTATGGAAATGGAGAAATTTAGATTTTTCCTCATTAAGACGCCTTTGCCCACGAAAAAATATTTTTAAAATATATCGTTACATTCCGCATTGAAAGTACAAATAAACACATATTTCTTACTGGTGCACCGTTGATAAGAAAGTATTGAAAATATCAAATAAAGAAAATAAATAGTACGCGCGTGAGGTAACCAGCTGACTATGAGGCGGGAGCTAGCCTAGGTAAGCAAGGCCAGGAGACAAACACGTGATGTTTTGTCTAGTAGCGCATAGCTAGGCTAGCTTTATCGCAAGTTTTCATAAACACAGGAGTCAAGTGACGCCCAACGCTCGCTTATCTTCAGCTCTCGGCCAGAGCGTGCGGTACTGCGTCGTTCAAGTCTAGGCGTGTGAAAATAATTTATTTAATACCCCCGAAACTTATTGCCGAGCCACTAAGCAAACAATGCCGAACCCTCTTAATAATGCAAGGTTTTATCTCAATATTTTTTTACATTTTTACAAATGGGCAAAAAGCCTAAAAGTAAGTAAAATCAGATTATCTCTCTCTCTCTCTGTATACAATAAAAATAAGGATTACTTCTTAACATAACCTACCAAATGTCAGCTTCAAAATGAGCTCTAGTTTAATGTTCTGCAGTAAATGGTTCCAGAGTTCTGAGCGCTGAAAGAGGCTTGTTTTTCTAAAATACGCTAAATTTGTCGCTCAATAATACGAAAACCGTTTTACTTTCGATAATATATTTTTGCAAATGCACTCTTCTCAACACCTTGTATAAATAGGGAAAAAATTAGAGTATTAAAAAAATGCGAGGTTTTTTTGCTGATCGATTTCATGTGGAATGGCCTGTATGTACGTTACGACATGCTATGTATGTTTATTTATTTACTTATTTATTTATTTACTTATTTATTTATTTGCAATAAAATTAGTAATACTATATGCTTAATGTGATGACATTGTACAATTTGATAACAATATTAACAAAATATTTTATTAATAATTGGTTTAGCTTGACAATTTCTTTATACTTCTGAATTATTAGAGTACCACCGGTACATTTAATTTTGGTGAATCTTTTTGAAGTCAATCGATTCGGTGAAGTGGATGAAGTGTTTCCTGTGTTTCTTGAGAAGTTCTTCTTCATTTGTTTCCGGTTTTCAGAATATTGTTCTTCATAATCTGGCGTTCTTTATTATTATTATTATTATTATTATTATTATTATTATTATTATTATTATTATTATTATTATTATTATTATTGACTGTGATATTAATATAATGTGTTCTACAAAATCTGCTCCTCCATTCACTGTTTGAGTCGCTTGAGAAACTTCTTGCCCCAGCAACTAAAACTTACCCTAGTACAAACCCTAGTAATGCCGCACTTCGATTATTGTGACGTTTTGTTAAGTGACCTAAGTTCTGAACTGTCAGGCAAGTTACAGCGAGCTCAGAATATGTGCGTCAGATACGTATGCAACATCCGACGATATGATCACATATCACCGTCCTTCGCAAGTCTCTCGTGGCTCCGACTTAAAGAACGCAGAACTTTACACACTTTGTCTTTACTCTTTCGAATTCTGCACACCTCAACACCAAATTACCTTTCGTCTCGTTTCTCTTAACTATACTCTAACCACGACGTAAATGCCAGATTACTTATCTGTGGCACGCTAAGTATACCTCTTCATAGAACATCTTGTTATTCATCATCTTTTACAGTATCCACCTCGCGTCAATGGAATTCCTTGTCACAAAGTATTAAGGGCTGCAAGACAATAAACACCTTTAAAAACACCTTAAAATATAACCTTATTAGCATTTCACTCCAGTCATACTGTTTTAAAATATCATTGACTACACTGTTACTTCTTTCTTTAGACATCATCCTGATTGTGCTGTATTTTAAAAATTGTCTCATAATAATCTCTTTCTATTATCTAATATTATTTTAAATATATTAACATTCTATGTATTTTAGCTTAATTCTGCTACACAGTTTATTTCAGTGTTTAATTAATAGTTCATAGTATTTTATGGTTTAATTCGTAAATAACTCTTGTATACATGTAGCTCTCGTCTAAATCAAATTGTTGAATTCTTTGTAAGTTCATGCATATGTATATATATATACTTTTTGCTGGTTGAGTGGAAGAGAAGGCCTTACGGCCTTAACACTGCCAGCTAAAATAAATCATTATTATTATTATTATTATTATTATTATTATTATTATTATTATTATTATTATTATTATTATTACGTATGATCGTTATAATTACTGTGATAGCTAATGCTATTTTACTGAATTAGAGTTTCTGCTGGGCGGAAGGGAAGGACTTTAGGCCTTAGCTGTGTAAGATTAAAGAAGTAAATTGATTATTAAAAATTGCTAATAGGTTTGATAAGCTTTGTCCATGCAAGAATAATAACAAAGATGACTTTCCACTTCCCTCTCGGTATTGGAATACAGGCCTGTTGAAGATGTCGTTCTTACATATCGCTACAGAGCAGTCCTGTTGAAAAGTGTAACCGTGTTACCCCACATTCTGGCTTTCCATTAGGCGGCATTTCGCTCTCCTGTGCAAGAACCGTGCAGCGGCGAAGTTTTGATTCCCGGCATTGTCCGCACCGAAACTTGGGTGTGGGATATCTCTAACTCGAATAAATTATACAAGGCTGCCCTGAGCTCTCTCTTGCAGTCAGCGCGAACCAATGAAAACAAAGGATTACCCCCATTGTGTGTATCCTACACGCTCACCTTCTTACTTGAAGTTAGGACATTCGTCCGTGTATAGCCACCTGTAATCCCTCCGAAGTTGCGAGAGATGTTGCGTTTGAAAAGATACAACTTGCGGAAACTTTGTTTTGTGTGGCGCTCCTTCCACAAAGCCTTCAACTGTAATAATTCTTAAGGTATGAATATATATAGAGGAAAGTGCTGTGAGGAAAGTCGGGAGGAAAGAGGTGCGAAGACGTGAGTGTGGGCGTCACACTGAAAGACACGAACGGCGCGAATCATTACAAATGCATTCTAAGCAAAAAGCGATGTTAGATTCCAGTGGAAGCAAGCGGAGATCTGCGTGAGAGAGCTGAGGCAGAAACGTAACAAGGTGACGGTGGAATTTTTGGAGAGAGGGACAGAAAACGAAGCAATTGGTAAATGAAAGAAGAGAGGAAGATGCGTTGCAGATTATGTTAACAAGTAAATAAAGTAAGCCTGTAAAATAAAAGGAGGTGGCACACTAAGGGAAGAAGTTGGTGAAATTTCAATTTTTTTCTAAGTCATGCACAGTTTTCTTTCCTTTTTTCTTTCAATATTTTTCTCTTTGTTTTTGCATGTAGAAACATAATTTATTCATTCATTCATTTATTCATTCATTCATTCACTCATTCATTCATCCATTCACTCATTCATTAATTTATTCATTAATTAATTTATTTATTCATTTATTTATTCATTCATTCACTCATTTATTCATTCACTCACACATTTATTCATTCACTCACTCATTTATTCATTCATTCACTCATTTATTCACTCACTTATTCATTCACTCAGTCATTTATTCATTCACTCACTTATTCATTCACTCACTCATTTATTCATTCACTCAGTCATTTATTCATTCACTCACTCATTTATTAATTCATTCATTCATTCACTCATTTATTCATTCATTTATTCTCTCATTCATTAATTCATGCATTCATTCATTTATTGACTCATTTATTCATTCATTTATTCATGCATTCACTCATTAATTCATTCATTCATTTATTGACTCATTTATTCATTCATTCATTCACTCATTCATTCATTCATTCATTCATTCATTTATTCACTCACTCACTCATTCATTCATTCATTTATTCACTCACTCATTCATTCATTCACTCATTTATTAACTCATTTATTCATTCACTCATTTATTCATTCACTCATTCATTCACTCATTTATTCATTCACTCACTCATTTATTAATTAATTCATTCATTCACTCATTTATTCATTCACTCATTCATTCTTCCATCCATTCACTCATTTATTTATTTATTTATTTATTTATTTATTTATTCATTTATTTATTCATTCCTTCACTCATTTATTCATTCACTCACTCATTTATTCATTCACTCACTCATTTATTCATTCATTCACTCATTTATTCATTCATTCACTCATTTATTCACTCATTTATTCATTCGCTCACTCATTTATTCATTCATTCACTCATTTATTCACTCATTCTTTCACTCATTTATTCTCTCATTTATTCATTCACTCACTCATTTATTCATTCACTCACTCATTTATTCATTCCCTCACTCATTTATTCATTCCCTCACTCATTTATTCATTCACTCACTCATTTATTAATTCACTCACTCATTTATTCATTCACTCATTTATTCACTCATTTATTCATTCACTCACTCATTTATTCATTCATTCATTCATTCATTCATTCACTCACTTATTCACTCATTTATTCATTCACTCACTCATTTATTCATTCACTCACTATTTATTCATTCATTCACTCATTCATTTATTCATTCATTTATTTATTCATTTATTTATTCATTCATTTATTTATTCATTTATTTATTCATTCATTCATTAACTTATTCATTCATTCATCCATTCACTTATTTATTCATTCATTCATTCATTCACTCATTCACTCATTCACTCATGGTGTTCTGCCTAAGGGCAGATTTTTCAATACAAACCCAGCATTCTCCAGTCTTTCCTATTTTCTGTCTTCCTCTTAACCTTCGCATATCATCCATATACGTAGGATATCTTAATGTCGTCTATCATCTGATATCTTCTTCTGCCCGACACTCTTCTCCTGTTCACCATTCCTTCCAGTGCATCCTTTAAAAGGCAATTTCTTCTCAACCAGTGACCCAACCAATTCCTTTTCCTCTTTCTGATCAGTTTCAGCATCATTCTTTCTTCACCCACTCTTTCCAACACAGCTTCGTTTCTTATTCTGTCTGCCCATTTCACACGCTCCATCCTTCCCCACATCCACATTTCAAATGCTTCTAGTCGCTTCTCTTCACTTCACTTCTGCAGTATGCACCATTCTCGATTAAAATTTGACCATGGTTAAGTCGGCACTTGACCATCTTCAACGCCAATTTGCGGAGTATCAATCTCGATCAAAGTTAAACAAGCGAGTTGATGATGATCAAATTTGATCACGGGTGTGGGACCGATTATCTTGAATTGAACATGGTCAAGTCGAGAAAATCAAAATGGCGGCACGATTTGACGTACTTGATGGAATTGAAGATGAAATGATGTATCTTGAACACGCAAATCACTGCGGAAATAACAGAATTTGTGTTATTGTAGAAAGAGTAAGTTTGTAGATGAATAATAAAAATGTTCTTTTTTCTCAAAATAGGCTAATGTTTTATACATGTTTCTGCTTTGGAAGATCGGGACTTTACTTGAGGACAAAATATTATTTAGGCCTAACTGTCCAATTTTGTTAACATAATAATAAAGTAGTTATTCTATGCCGGTAAAAATATAGTAAAACTAAATGACCATTTTGTAGAATGCGAGATTATCACTTATTAGCTATAGATTTGCCGTTTGAAACTATTAGGACCTACATGACGTTTTGGACAATTAGGCTATTTACGATTGAATTAAGAGAAATTACACGGATACCTTCCTTTCCCTCTTACTCCAAAATTCAAACCTTGTGAACACAAAATAAATTGATAAATTTCAGAACAAGGATACTTTCCTTTCCCTGTTACTCCAAAATTCCAACCTTGTGCACACAAAATAAATTGGCACTAAAAACTTCCTTTTCGTATGCATGATGATGCGTATTCGACATACATAGACGAACTGTTTTGTTTTGTTTTTTTTTTTTAATTTTAAAATAATTGTTAGCGAGGTATCCGTATACTGAAATTTTCCCAAATAAATTATTGGCACTGAAATGTGTCTTTTCGTAAGCAAGATGATGAGCATTCGACAAACACAAATCTGCTCTTTTTAGTAGCCTATTTCAAGATAATTGTCAGTGAGGTATCCGTATACTGAAATTTTCCCAATTATTATCAATAATATGAAATAACCACTGTATAAATTACGTTACAAATTATGTGGAATTATGTAAACACGTATAACACATGTGAATTGTGAGGTTAAATCCAACCAGGTAGCCTGCTTTTCTCTTAGAGAACTTCCGTCAGTACTTTTATTCTCTAATATGGATGCATAATAAATTGCTGACGAGTTCTAAAGGAATTCCCACTTCGAACTGTGAGAAGTTCGGTGCTCTTTTTTTTTCCTTCTTCCATGATTATTGAAACTTGTTATTTGAAATCTGCGAGGATGTTTGAAAGCAGTCCGACAAACAAAAACGAAGCGATAATTGACAGAGTGCGTTCGTTCCCTGTTTTATACACGGTAACCTAGCGCTCAGATGATTCTTCTCAAGCGAGCGTACCGTCAGCTGACGGTACTGAGTTGATCGAGGAAAAATGTCGGTGCACCGCATCTGTAACTTGATCGTTGTCAAGAATTAACCATGTTTCCGTGATTGCTGATAAACGGGCTAGATGATCGAGAATGGTGCACACGGCCATTCATCGTGGTATCCATATTCCTGCCCCATACAATGCTACACTTAAAACAAAACACTTCACCAGTCACTTCCTTAGTTTTTTTCAACAGAGGTCCGCTGAATATGCTTGAATGACACTCGGGAGGAAATTAAACACAGAATAAATTTGGGAAATGCCTGTTATTATTCGGTTGAGAAGCTTCTATCATCTAGTCTGCTGTCAAAAAATCTGAAAGTTAGAATTTATAAAACAGTTATATTACCGGTTGTTTTGTATGGTTGTGAAACTTGGACTCTCACTTTGAGAGAGGAACATAGATTAAGGGTGTTTGAAAATAAGGTGCTTAGGAAAATATTTGGGGCTATGAGGGATAAAGTTACAGGAGAATGGAGAAAGTTACACAACACAGAACTGCACGCATTGTATTCTTCACCTGACATAATTAGGAACATTAAATCGAGACGTTTGAGATGGGCAGGGCATGTAGCACGTATGGGCGAATCCAGAAACGCATATAGAGTGTTAGTTGGGAGGCCGGAGGGAAAAAGACCTTTAGGGAGGCCGAGACGTAGATGGGAAGATAATATTAAAATGGATTTGAGGGAGGTGGGATATGATGATAGAGAATGAATTAATCTTGCTCAGGATAGGGACCGATGGCGGGCTTATGTGAGGGCGGCAATGAACCTTCGGGTTCCTTAAAAGCCAGTAAGTAAGTAATATTAATGCTTGAGTAGAAATAAATATTTTCGTCTCTTCTTTCTAGATATAACTTAAAAATTTGATATCAGTAATTAATGTTTTAAAACTGGGTGATATGCCTACACGTGTTTCATCAACATGAAATGTAGGAATGTTATTGTAACAAATGCGCGAGCTGAAAGATGATCTTGCAAGCTCCAGAAGGAAAATGAATAGGAGGGAACGAGTATAGATTTGTTTACGTGTGGTGAGAGCTTGTTGAAAGAGCTTTGCATCTAATCTGTTGGAGGCAGAGCATCGCCCCCTCTGGTTTATGCGATTCCTTTACTTTTTCTACATATATATTTATTATCCTGCCTGCTATAACGGCTCACGAATTGCAATGCGTCAAAATTGGTTCTTGGAGTTATGTTGGAAAACGTCGGGCCTCTACTCGTTCCTGGCATATGAAATATATTGAAGCCATAAATCTTAAAGAGAGAACTGAGTGCATGGGATGGAGCCGGCGGGAAGCGAATGCCAAACGTGATAAGGTGTGCCCTGGGGGAGGGACGGGACGGGGTGGGAGACGAGACCGCACCCCCGCCCCCTCTTACCCTGTGTGTGTCATATTATTATACAGGCACATTTGTTTTAATTTTCCACCTGACACGTCAGCTAACTCAAACATATCGCACTGTATCAATCTTCATGATTAGCGTGCTGCCTAACATGTCGGCGGAATGCTGTAAATTTATGTTCCTGGACCCATTATTGACGCTATCTGTGATCTGGAGCAATTATCACCTTCACGAAATTAACAGTGTTTCAAGTGCACCCTTGAGGGGTTAGGTACAGCTTACAGCAGTAATTTTTTTTGGAAATATTAAACACTAGCCGTACCCGTGCGCTCCGCTGCACCTGTTAGAAATAAATATAAAGTAATTGCATAATTAAAATAGGACTTTTGATCCAGGGAACATTCGTGTTTGATAGAAGGATAAATCATTTAATATGTTACTTAATTTAAATTGTATTTAAATAATTAAAATGCGGTCATTTTGGTCCAGAGACACTCATTTGGTGCAATGACAATTCCTTTAACATGTTTCTTAATTGTTATTACATGCAACCATAGTTTAATGAAGATTGACATATCATTTAGTTTTAATATGTATACTTTATATTACTTGCTATATGTTTCAGAAGTTACTGTACTAACATTGTAGAATTATGTCCATCTAGAGAAACTAGACTTTCCAATGGTGAAATAATAATTAAACAATTAATTAGCTTCCGATATTACTTCATACAAACACAGAAACATTCTCTTAGGCTATGTTTAATAGCTTTCGATTGTTATTGTCCAAGGCCCCTTATAGACGAAGTAATTTGTTTTTATTTCAGTACAGCGCCTTAGATGGCGTTGTTATTGTAAATTATCTCATTAAATATCAGTCCTATCAAACTTTTGTATAGAATAAAACTTATCGGAAATTAGTTTTAAAGAAACTTTTTGTTATGTAATATTTTTCACGAAAATCAATAATAAGCGAGATATTTCGATTTATTTAATTCAGGCCCCCTTATAGCCCCCCTTTTAAATAAAGTATTTTGAATGTCATATAGCCTAAAATCTAAGTTACAACGAACTTAATTTATATTCCAATTTTCATAGAAATCGGTTCAGCCATTATCGCGTGAAAAGGTAAGAAACATCCAGACAGACAGACATACAAACAAAAATTTCAAAAAGCGATTTTCGGTTTCAGGATGGTTAAATATACATGTTAACACCAATTATTTTTGGAAAATCGAAAATTATCAGAAAAATTTTGGCTACAGATTTATTATTAGTATAGATTTTTTTCCCTCCATTAATGTATCTTGTATAATAATGAAAATTGGTATATGTAAAACACTGTCCTCCTCCGATATGAAAAAAAATATTTTTACGACTTAAAAAAAATTGTATATATTTTTCAAAGTTCAAAATGGTGGCAGTTCACTGTGCAGTGATGAAGCTTTCCCCTCATGACTCATAAACTTTTTAACTTTTTGGTGTTGTCTATCTTTCGTTTTATTGCTGAAACTCACGTTTACAATATCATGCTCTTTCAAATACGTTCCTTAATAAATAACATTTTTTATATTTTGTATTAGAGACAATACTGATATTTTACCATTTTTTAAAATGAATTTATTTTTTATCACACAATATATCAATGGTATTGAAGTGAGCTTGCATCATATTGTAGAGACGACATGCATAAATACATACAAAAAAATTTCATCACAGAATGTTGGATAGTTTTTGAGTTATGTGAGAAACGCTTCATCACTGCACAGTGAACTGAATTTTGAAAAAAAAAAAAAGATTAAATAATATTTTTAAATCGTAAAAATATTTTTTTTTTCGTATAGCAGGAGGACAGTGCTTTACATATTATACTAATTTTCATTATTGTACAAGATAATGGAGGAAAAAAATGTTGAATATTTCCAAAATTTTATTGTTGTAAGCTGTACCTAACCCCTTAAGGAGAGAGAGAGAGTAAATATGATGTAAAATCAGAAAATGTTCACAATTTTTTTCTTTAAAATACTCTTCCATGAGTGAACATTTCATAAAATTAGTTCACATTTATAATCTTATCAGCTGCTGTAACGGCATTTTTAAAAATCTGGTGCGCTGGGTTTTAAATGATACTATACTATGATTGAAATTTCCCATAAATTGATTTTTTTCTTCAAAATGTTTTTTCCTCGAAATTGCTTTGAATT
This sequence comes from Periplaneta americana, assembly GCF_040183065.1. Lineage (NCBI taxonomy): Eukaryota > Metazoa > Arthropoda > Insecta > Blattodea > Blattidae > Periplaneta > Periplaneta americana. Next base: position 205,551,817 of record NC_091119.1, on the reverse strand, counting down.
GTGAAAAATATAACACATAACATTTAATGCTCATCTATAACTTTATGAAGCTCTCTGGCATCACTTTTCAAGCTCTGGTTCACAAGATATTTTAAAGACACTACACTTTGATAGCAATTTCCCATAAATTTCTTTTCTTAAAATAGATAGATAGATAGATAGATAGATAGATAGATAGATAGATAGATAGATAGATAGATAGATAGATAGATAGATAGATAGATAGATAGATGGATGGATGGATGGATGGATGGATGGATGGATGGATGGATGGATGGATGGATGGATGGATGGATGGATGGATGGATGGATGGATGGATGGATGGATGGATGGATGGATGGATGGATGGATGGATGGATGGATGGATGGATGGATGGATGGATGGATGGATGGATGGATAGACAGACAGACAGACAGACAGACAGACAGACAGACAGATAATCTAAAAAATTCAAATATTTAGAGAGGAGGTAGTACGCATCAAAACAAGAAATAAAAGTCCTATAAAAATAGATCCTAAAATTAATTTTTTCTGAGAAATGAACAAATGTTCACCAGCACTATAGGAGCAGCATATCTTCCACTATTCTTGGGCAAGAAACAAATGAGGAATCAGAATGCAGAAGTTTCTTTGTCTTTCTGTTTCGGGTGGAAACTACTGTAATAATAATAGGAATCGAAGTACAGGACAGCAAAACTATACAAACTCCATAGTTTAAGATATTGAAAAAACGTAAACAAAAGAATGCCACTTCCAATTTTATGTTTACAGTACAGTTGAAGATAAACAACATCAATTTTACTTATATGTTTACACTATATTTATATTCATATTAAAGATAAACAAAAAAATGATTGTAAGATAAAATCTTTCAAAATATTTTATAAGAATAAGGGTTTGTTTAAAAGTGTCTGAACAAAATTGTTTGTTTTCCGCGTATAGTAAGAATTTTATATAAAAAAATTGGATTCCTATTAAAAAAAAGTAAGTGAACCTTAAAATGACCTTAAAAGTCTGTATTAAAAAAAAATAACTAATGCCATTGTCTTCTCTCTCGTTGTTTTTAAGATCAGCAGATTGATTAATTAATTTAATTTTTCTGTAACCACTACAGGTTGCCATCGACAAAGAGCACCATGATACAATAGAGTAAATGCCTTGAGGCTTAGTGATAAATTGTTGTTAAAGTGAAAAATAACAATTTGAATTATATTGAAACATATGATATTAAACGAAGGAGATGCGGATTAGTCATGGACCATATGTATGATGCCTGAAAATAGCTATTGAGCCTTTGAGTGCTGCAATTGTTAGATCTCTTAAAATATTTTTATGCAGGCCAAAAGATTTATAGAAGTCGACTAGGAACCGGGGTATGGTCCCACGGGCTCCTATCATTAGTCCCGTAATGACGATGGATTCCAGATGGTATTTGTCCTTATAAAAATGATGGAGGGTTCATATACATCATATCCTCTTCAGTCCCGAATTTATAATTGTTTTTAAATTGAAAACAAATGTATATATACATAATCATTCTGAGGTTAAAAAAATCCTAAATCATGTCTTCACAGAAAATCAAATTTTGGGGCAATTTTGACTCTTGGTGCCCCAAAATTTTAATTCTAACTTATAAATCTGGTATAGAAATGTTGCAAAAGTGATACTCTTCATTTCTATCAAATTTAATTATTCAAAAATTGAAAAGTATTCAAGATAATGCAAAAAAAAATGTAATTATGTATAGTATACTCTACAACAGGACTGAGGAGGATATTCCTTTTTTCCTCGTATACTTCTTCTGGCTGGTGTTCGTGCAATTCGAATCTCACAGTAGGGTCTATGATGTAACCTTCAAGAGAGGGAGGTTTAAATGCAATTATGTCGATTCTTCGATTACTGCCCTCACTGGATATGCCGTGTACTTCTTCATATACTGAATAACCTTTGTTCCTTAAAATAATTAAATAATTAAAAAATATGTCCCGTACGTAGTAATAATAATAATAATAATAATAATAATAATAATAATAATAATAATAATAATAATAAATATAAATGATATTCGGGACGAAATTAGAAACAGAATAAATATGGGAAATGCCTGTTATTATTCGGTTGAGAAGCTTTTATCATCCAGTCTGCTGTCAAAAAATCTGAAAGTTAGAATTTATAAAACAGTTATATTACCGGTTGTTCTTTATGGTTGTGAAACTTGGACTCTCACTTTGAGAGAGGAACATAGGTTAAGGGTGTTTGAGAATAAGGTGCTTAGGAAAATATTTGGGGCTAAGAGGGATGAAGTTACAGGACAATGGAGAAAGTTACACAACACAGAACTGCACGCATTGTATTCTTCACCTGACATAATTAGAACATTAAATCCAGACGTGTGAGATGGGCAGGGCATGTAGCACGTATGGGCGAATCCAGAAATGCATATAGAGTGTTAGTTGGGAGGCCGGAGGGAAAAAGACCTTTGGGAAGGCCGAGACGTAGATGGGAGGATAATATTAAAATGGATTTGAGTGAAGTGGGATATGATGGTAGAGACTGGATTAATCTTGCTCAGGATAGGGACCAATGGCGGGTTTATGTGAGTGCGGCAATGAACCTCCGGGTTCCTTAAAAGCCAGTAAGTAAGTAATTAATTAATAATAATAATAATAATAATAATAATAATAATAATAATAATAATAATAATAGCCAACAATGTTACGACCATGTTCGTAGCTAATTTCGCCAGCTCTGTTATCGTGAGTTGAGGTACTTCGAAGCTCGAAGCACTGAACTTCGGGTTGAAGGAACACACTAGATAAATATTACGCGACGATCGTGGCAATTTCGATTTTTTAAGGATACCAAGGTGATAAACACGGCAGCATGCATCTTTATCACACAAGGATATAAGGATAAGGACTATAAACCTGAATATTATCTGGAGAGCTTTATTCACGGGACGTATACGGCATCGTTCGTCTGGCTGTTAAAAGAGATTTAAGTACTGTCTGCTTTCAGTTAAAAAGATACGACTTGCAAAATAAAACAATCGCGCATTTTATGATTCCTTCCAGCGACTCGATTACATAAGTGTGAAGTTTAAAACATGTTTAATGTACTCATTATGTATGCAAAGAAGAAAGTTGCAGCTCTAAAGATGCTCGCCAAAAATACGTCTTGGTTATAAATGTGCGCCAAGTCTGTGTTGAATCCCGTTCTCAAGTCGTGGGGAACGTATTCGATATGCAGAAACTCTGAAGAAGTGGGATGAATTCAGAACATCTTGGTATTACGTTCCTGAAATCAAGCAAATAATTAAGGTCGAAAAGTAAGAAGAATTTTTCATACGCCTAATGTACGAGATCAATTTCGGCGAGGATTCAGGGACCCCACTATGACAAAATACTTCAATAAGGAATTAGGGCCAAAATTCCTTGATTGTAAGTTACAGTTTCTTGTTCCAACAAGTATATACTTTGCCTTAAATGAAACACACGAAAGGAATATAAACGTACCCTGCTATGTCACATGTCTGGTAGTGTGGAAGAGAAGGCCTCATGGCCTTAACCCTACCAGAATAAATAAATAAATAAATAAATAAATAAATAAATAAATAAATGATTGAATGAATGAATGAGTGAATAAATAAATAAATAAATAAATAAATAAGCAAATAAGTAAATCGATGAATAAATAAATTAATGAATAAATAAATAAATAAATAAATAGATAAGCAAATAAATAAATAAATAAGCAAATAAATAAATAAGCGAATAAATAAATGAATGAATAAATAAATAAATAATAAGCAAATAAATAAGTGAGTAAATAAATAAATAAACTAATAAATAAATAAATGAATAAATGAATGAATGAATAAATAAATAAACAAATAAATAAATAAGCAATAAATAAATGAATAAATGAATGAATAAATAAATGAATGAATGAATAAATAAATAAATAAATGAATGAATGAATAAATAAATAAGCAAATAAATAAATGAATAAATAAATAAATAAATAAATAAGAAAATAAATAAATGAATAAAGGAATAAATAAATAAGCAAATAAAGAAATAAATCTACTCCGCCTTTAAAAAATATTTACTTGTGTCTTAAACATGTTGGCAGCCTTGATTAAAACACCTCAGAACTTCAGCTTTTTAAATTTTGTTTTCAAGATGGTTTCTCAGACACTGAAGTACATTGAGGTCGGGGTTTTCGCCTCAAATCACTGCCCAGTTACCTTAAATGCAACAGCCTTGAGATATTAGATATTCTTGTCCCTTAAACTTTTCAAGTGATATCTCCAATTATATCTGAACTCATTCATTTTATAGAAAATTTGACTTTATTATTTTCTGTTACGTACAGTACATTCATGTGTTTACTCTTCATTCCGCGCTGATTTACTTCTCAGTGCTTTCTTTCAGTAATATACTTTAAGTACTGGTATGCGCTTAAGTTAAATCTGCGTCCAGAAAGAATGTGAATCACCGCTCCTTCTCCCTTTGGTCTTTGTGACCTATGAGTAAATACTAAACTGGCAAAGAGATGTTTACTGTTCGTGCAGCGAGTTGTATGAGATAGTTGTGAATACGCGTGTATATAGAAAGTGCTGAAAGTGTTGTACCCATATAAATATTGTGAAAGTGTTAATATTATGCTCCGTATTTTTACACACATTATCCAAGTGTATTTACCATCACTTGCGGAGCTTATTTCCGAAGGCATTCTGAGCAAAAAAGTTATATAAACATTTGTCTTAATCTCAATATTTTGAAAGTTACACTAATTTGAAGTTGTTTGCAAAATACCTCTTTTCTTTAGTTTCAGGAGTAAAAGAATATTCCAAATAGGGAATGAACTATTCAGAAGTATAATTTCTTTAATTGGTTAGTGTTCCGAAGCTAAAAATGTGTTAGTTGCTTTTTACACATTTTGTTTTCCAATTTTTAATTAAAAATGACATCTTTCTTACGTACTTATCACAAAAATTGTTACAAACCATACAACTTTAGGAACTTAATTCTTTACAGTTTAATTATGCATCTTAATGTACACTCTTGAAGAATTTACAAGAGTGGTGCGATTTTTAACAATTGTTGTGATAAATGCTTTAAAAAAATGTAATTTTGTAGTTAAAAATCGAAAAAAAAATTATGTACGAAATAACTATGGAATCCACAACACATTTCTAGCTTCAGAATATTAGCACAGTGTAGTATATACAGTCGCAAAGCTCAATACGTAGTAAATATGCAAACATTAGATAGTTGCTCACCACTAGGATCGCTAATATCACCTCATTACTGGCAATGCAAAATAGAACCGTCACAGTCTATTGTTTCTAGCACCCTCAAAACTCAACCTTCTAGACTGTATATAGTAGACTGTGGTATTAGTTAATTAAAGAAATTATACTCCTGAATAGTTCATTCTTTATCTGTAATATTATTTTACCCTTAAAACTCAAGAATAATGGTATTTTACAAACAACTTCAAATTAGTGTAATTCTGAAAATATTGAGATTAGGACAAATGTTTATATGATATGTTATGCCTAGAATGTATTAGGAAAGCTCCGTAAGAGAGCCGAAAACGTTGAAGCCAATGAAATGTGACAAATAATTTTATTATTTGTTATGTAGATAAGCAAAGACGGATCCTGCTCATCCCCAATTCCGTAAGGGACGGTAAATCCTCGTGAATCACTCTGTATAATATATTACCTCACTCATTGCATTATCTCTTGTCACATGACCTCACTCACAGGCGAAACAGTAGGGTGTATATTCAATTCAATTCAATTCAATTCAATTTATTTGGCAATTAGACATACAGTTTTAGGCTTCGTCAGAATACATTGAAAAACATACACGTATAAATACATTTAAAAAAACACCAATAAAAGAAACAGTAAAATTTAAATAACACAATGAAAACATGAAATAATTTGAAACTTTTAAATTAAAGAAAACTAACTAAATTGCAATTAAACTTATTTATTAAAATACAATTTCATAGAAATTTGTGTTGAAAAACTCAGCAACAGAATAAAAAGGATTATTTAATAAACAATTGTAAAATCTAGTTTTGAAGCTATTGATAGGTAAATTATAATATTGACTGGGGAGCTTATTATATAATTTCATCCCCATAATTAAAAAGTTTGTGTTGCTCTTGTGTAATCTACAATATGGAATATTAATTTGTTCACTATTTCTAATTTCAACTAGAGCAATTAGAGCTACTAGCGCTTGTCTCTTGCATTCACAGGAGGCGAATTTTAACTTGGGGGCGTAGTACGTACCATTAACTTTAAAAAGTTAAGCTTTCGATACTTAAAATTTCATCTCAAAGCCTTTCTTAACACGGTGTCTAGTATTGATTTAATTTTAATGCTATCTCACAATGATAATTATATGTGTTATATTTTCTAAATATCGTAATTAAAACGTATTTTTATTTTAACTGTTAATTAAATCATTTTCGTGAAATTTCATGTTGAACTCGCCATTAAAGGTGCAGGACAGAGGATTTTAAGAGAATATCCATGATATCTTCCTGGGATGGCTGCAAATGGAAAACAAAGCATTTTGTGGGTGGTAGGAGATACAAGAAGGGGGAGGGATGGGTTGGAAAATACTTTTCCGCTCTTTAGGCTGCAACTCAGCAGTTGCCGGCCAATATTGATAAAGGGATAAAAACAGAAAGAGAGAGTGAAAAAAGAAGCAAATTCCTTCATTCTTGCTTGCAACTGGGGGAAAAGCTGAATAAGGCGCTTTGCTTTGGTCTGAACAAACACAATGGAAAGCTTAATTGAAAGAGCGATGCTACGATTCCTCTGGTTCTTTAATAAAAATCCAGATACAGCGTGCAGTGTTAGTCTTGTTCCGCGCCTCGTCTGATTAATTGGCGAGATGTATCGACGAGAGCGAGGAGAATAACTGAGAGCATGCCAGAGGTGCCAACCACTACGAATTTCCCCCCATTATAGCGAAATTATGATCAGACGGAAAATTATTACAGAAAAATATAGGCCTAAATGTTAATTCATTTCGCAGATAGAAAACGACAGAAAAGACATGAACACTGCTTGCTTAAAGTTGTATTCACAATAATTTGGTAGCCATACGGATGAAATCATGAAATCGTCACTTCTGTGTGCTATAATCGCTGATGTTAAAGAAGAAAGCCTGCGAATATATTGATAAGGGATGGTCCTCTTCTTGTCTATGCGGATGAGGTGAATATGTTAGGAGAAAATCCACAAACGATTAGGGAAAATGCAGAAATTCTGGTTGAAGCAAGTAAAGCGATAGGGTTGGAAGTAAATCCCGAAAAGACAAAGTATATGATTATGTCTCGTGACCAGAATATTGTACGAAATGGAAATATAAAAGTTGGAGATTTATCCTTCGAAGAAGTGGAAAAATTCAAATATCTTGGAGCAAGAGTAACAAATATAAATGACACTCGGGAGGAAATTAAACTCAGAATGAATACGGGAAATGCCTGTTATTATTCGGTTGAGAAGCTTTTGTCATCTAGTCTCCTGTCAAAAAATCTGAAAGTTAGAATTTATAAAACAGTTATATTACTGGTTGTTCTTTATGGCTGTGAAACTTGGACTCTCACTTTGAGAGAGGAACACAGATTAAAGGTGTTTGAGAATAAGGTTCTTAGGAAAATATTTGGGGCTAAGAGGGATGGAGTTACAGGAGAATGGAGAAAGTTACACAACACAGAACTGCACGCATTGTATTCTTCACCTGACATAATTAGGAACATTAAATCCAGACGTTTGAGATGGACAGGATATTTAGCATGTATGGGCGAATCCAGAAACACATATAGAGTGTTAGTTGGGAGGCCGGAGGGAAAAAGACCTTTGCAGAGGCCGAGACGTAGATGGGAAGATAATATTAAAATGGATTTGAGGGAGGTGGGATATGATGATAGAGACTGGATTAATCTTGCTCAGGATAGGTACCAATAGCGGGCTTATGTGAGGGCGGCAATGAACCTCCGGGTTCCTTAAAAGCCAGTAAGTAAGTAAGTTAAACCAGAAAGCAGGTTAATCTGTGGTATTACGTCGTTTGCGTGTGGCGTGGTTTGTGAAATTGTGAACAAGGCAAGCTTTATTTTCTTTTTTTTATCTGTCACATGTACTATATATGAATGCTACTTTCAGTATTTCAAATTCCAGTGATTGGTTTTATGAAATGAAGCGTAAAAGTTCTCAAACTGCATCCACTAGTAAGACGATAGCAGTGTTATAAAAATATCTACACGATTACACAAAGAAATAGCCATGTTTAGTTCCTTGACGCGTTATTGAAAATCATTTGTTTTGTAGTGTGTGCTCGTGTGTTTTTTCTGCAGCTCATGATGGCCGAGATGACTGTAGAAGACACACTGATCCAAAAAAGCACGAAACATTTCGCCATTCTTTGTTAATAATGAAGAAACAATGACCATTAATGCCGAATTGTTTACATAATTGCTTTCAGAGCATAATATCCCGTGTTCACACCTGTGGAGTAACTGTTAGCGTGTCTAGCCGAGAAACCAGATGGCCCGGCTTCGATTCCCGGTCGGGACAAGTTACTTGGTTGAGGTTTTTCCGGCGTTTTCCCTCAACCCAATATGAGCAAATGCTGGGTAACTTTTGGTGGTGGACCCCGGACTCATTTCACCGGCATTATCACCTTCATCTCATTCAGACGCTAAGTAATCTGAGATGTTGATACAGCGTCGTAAAATAACCTACTAAAAAAAACAATATCCCGTATCAAACAGAATTCTGGACTACATTAAATACATTAACACTGACTTCTTTTCTCGTCTAGAAAATTATGTTTCAAGGGAGCTTTAGACACAAAACATGCAACGAAGAATGTTTATCTCAGAACTGACAGGTAACGTGTAATTATATATATAGGGTGATTCACGACGAGTTAGTTACGACATTCTGAGCGAAAAATATCATATAAATATGGTCCTATTTTCAATATTTTCAGAATTACACTAATTTGAAGTTTTTTTTATAAAATACCATTTTCTTTAGTTTTAAAGATAAAAGAATATTACAGATAAATAATGAACTATTCAGAAGCATAATTTCTTTAATTATTTAATATTCTAAAGCTAAAAATGTATTGTGAACTCCATAGTAGCTTCGTACAGATGTTTTTTTTTTTTTTTTTTTTTTTTTTCAATTTTTAACTGCAAAATTACGTTTTTCGTACACATTTTATCACAACAATTTTTACAAATCACGTCATTCTTGTAAACTTTTAAAACTGTACATTTGGATGCAGAAGTGAACTATAAAGAGTCAAGTCGCTAGATTCGTGTGATCTGTAACAAATTGTTGTCATAAGTGTGTAAGAATAATCTAATTTTTAGTTAAAAATTGGAGAAAAATAAAATCTGTACGAAGCAACTAATGAATTCACAACACATTTTTTAGCTTCAGAATACTATCCAATTAAAGAAAACTTCTGAATAGTTCATTCTCTATCTGTAACATTCTTTTACCCTTAAGACAAAAGGAAAAGATATTTTTAACAACTTCAAATTAGTCTAACTCTGAAAATATTGAGAATACAATAAATGTTTACATGAAAGTTTTTGCTCCGAATGTCACCAGCGGTTACTCCTCTTGAATCATCCTGTAATCTGATCTTTTCGAAAGGGAGTGAGTAAGATGAGATTACGGATAACCCACTTCAAAAGTTGGCACCTCTGCATGCCTACAGCCTTTTCTCTTTAAATGATCAAACTAACAAGATGAAATTGAAGGTTGTTATCCTTCAGGCGTTTATTGAGTTAGACATATTGTCAGTTTTGCAAAACATGATAAGAATTGTAACACAATCTGTGTTTTACTTGAAATGTAGGGGAGAGTTGGGTAGTATCGGACATCGGGTAATATCGGACAGTGAGTTTCTTTCATCTACCACCAGATCATAGTACCTGAATAACATGGTTACTTTTCTGTGATGTCTCATACAGATACGCAACCATGTCAATCAGGTACTAGCATCTTGTGGTAGATGAAAAAACGCACTGTTCGATATTACCCGATGTCCGATACTACCCAACTCTCCCCTATTAGCAGTTACAAAAACGTTATGGAGAACACACTGTAGATATCAACATTGTAATTTCGTTGATTTTGTCTGAATAACGCAGTAAAAAGCTACCAGTGTTGAAAGGCGGGACCACACTTTCACGGAAGCGCCAGAAGTTGAAGGGAAGAAACTGAATCAGCCCACAATTCATGACTAGTGCGTGACATTCTGGAATTCAGTGTAATTGTTCGATTGGATTCCAATATTCTACACTCAATCCTGAGACAGCTTTTGTTTTTACAGGAAACTGTCCTCCATCAATATGAAAACTCGCTGTCTTTAATGAGAATGAAATGTAAACATGTTACGAGCGATGGTGCCACAGGGTTAGTTAAAGTCTCGCACCACCTAAATAACTTTTGAAGCATGTGGTTCAGTCATATGAAACTTGGTATGTGAGGATAACCATATACTAAGAACTAGATAATGGTATTACCGAGTTTATTTGCACATCCAGTGTTGCTAAGTCAAGTAAACAGAAAAGTGTATCGAATATTAAAATAATAAAATACTCCTTACTTACTTACTTACTTACTTACTTACTTACTTACTTACTTACTTACTTACTGGCTTTTAAGGAAACCGGAGGTTCATTGCCGCCCTCACATAAGCCCGCCATCGGTCCCTATCCTGAGCAAGATTAATCCAGTCTCTATCATCATATCCCACCTCCCTCAAATCTATTTTAATATTATCCTCTCATCTACGTCTCGGCCTCCCTAAAGGTCTTTTTCCCTCCGGCCTCCCAACTAACACTCTATGTACATTTCTGGATTCGCCCATACGTGCTACATGTCCTGCCCATTTCAAACGTCTGTACTTAATGATCCTAATTATGTTAGGTGAAGAATACAATGCGTGCAGTTCTGCGTTGTGTAAATTTCTCCATTCTCCTGTAACTTCATCCCTCTTAGCCCCAAATATTTTCCTAAGCACCTTATTCTCAAACACCCTTAACCTATGTTCCTCTCGCAAAGTGAGAGTCCAAGTTTCACAACCATAAAGAATAACCGGTAATATAACTGTTTTATAAATTCTAACTTTCAGATTTTTTGACAGTAGACTGGATGATAAAAGCTTGTCAACCGAATAATAACAGGCATTTCCCGTATTTATTCTGTGTTTAATTTCCTCCCGAGTGTCATTTATATTTGTTACTCTTGCTCCAAGATATCTGAACTTCTCCACCTCTTCAAAAGATAAATTTCCAATTTTTATAGTTCCATTTCGTACAATATTCTGGTCACGAGACATAATCATATACTTTGTCTTTTCGGGATTTACTTTCAAACCTATATCTTTACTTGCTTCCAGTAAAATTTCCGTGTTTCCCGTAATCGTTTGTGGATTTTCTTCTAACATATTCACGTCATCCGCATAGACGTTAACATTTTTCTAAAAAAAAAAAAAATTAACTTCAGGCCCCCTGATAACGCCATTTTAAAGAAAGTATTGTGAATGCCATATGTGTTCCTGTTTGTGTTTGTATTGCATTTTCTTGTTTGCGATATTAGTGTTCTTATGACGTATCCATTTTCCTATGCTAAGTATTTGATAGTGTATATTTCTTCCTTACAGTCTTGTTGGCTCATAGGCATGTTGATGAGTCTTTGTATCACGGATCGAAATGCTGCGTGTTTGTATTGTGTGGGGTGATTTTTTTTTTTACCCTTTCAAACGATATTTAATTTTCAGATATGATTCTTGTATGGCAACAGATAACAAAATCTCATTCATGTATTATGGAAGGTTATACAGAGTGATTCAGACCATCGGTAACAGTAATTTATTTCGGAAACTTGTGCATTAAAATTTTCGAGACAAAAATTTTTACCATTAAGCACATGTGAACTTTCACTTGAGCATGATTTCATCAATCAGCCGTAACAGGAAGTAGGGTCAGTGGCGTATTACTTTAAAATTTCAAATGGGAGTTGGGGTCAAATAAGGTACCATTTGATAGAGCTCTTCAAAACAAACAATTTTCATAGGAAAAATTTTTATTAATTCCTACTCTTTCAATGAGAAAACGTACGAAAAGACAAAGGGTGTTACAGATCAACCGTAAGTCATTTATTTCGGATACTAGTGCATTAAAATTTGCGAGACAAAAATATTTGTAACTAAAGCACATGTGAACTTTCACTTGAGCTTGATTTCATCAATCAGCCTTAACACGAAGTAGGGTCAGTGGCGTATTACTTTATAATTTCAAGTGGGAGTCGAGATCAAATAGGGTACCATTTGATAGAGCTCTTCAAAACAAACAACTTTCATAGGACATGTTTTTATCAATTTCTACTCTTTCAATGAGAAAATGTGAAATCAAACTCAAGTGAAAGTTCACATGTGCTTTAGTAATAAATAGTTTTGTCTCGAAAATTTAATGCACTATTTTCCGAAATATATGACTGTTACAGGGGGTCTGAATCACCCTGTATATTGGTTATGAAACATTTATGTTCCTTAAGTTACTCTAAAAATAATATACAGATGTCTCCATTGCCATATATTTCTCGTTCACAAAGTTTTAATATGAGTATAGGAGCTTGTTGAACACCCGGTATATAATCTTCGCTTCCTGTTCCTCCTGTCCAGGTTACTGAGAAGCGCTCATACTGACTACTAAGACCTTCTCTTCTGAAATTGGAGCAATGTTTCATTTCCGCCAATCCTCTTAATAAGAGTTTCTTTTGATGGGGTCTGGAATTAAACACCACACTCTATCCTGCTTGCATTTCAGAGAGAACGATTCTGGAATTAAGAATAGGATTGCCTGTAATTTATGTAAATTGAGCAATTTGGGGAGACACTCAAGACTGCAGTTTTGCGCCACTTCCGACGAAACATGATGCTCGTACTCCTCGCGGTATCACGTTATTGCAAGATAGAGCTCCGGAGTTATGGAGGCTGAAGTGTTGTTACACCGAGTGTTCATTTTCATAATTCCCTCTATCGGAAATAACATTTTGTTCGCTGTTTGTCCCCTGCAAATAGTCTTATCTTCTGGCTTAGAAATCCCACTTGCTCGAACCTATTGTTTCATTGTTATCGTACGCATAGCTTTCTATTTAGAATTTTAATCGCTACTGTCTTCATGCTGTTATAGAAGTAAACATTTAAGAGGACAGTATACTGAAATTCCCAAGTTCCCTATTTCTAAGGGGTCACAATAGTGAAATCAATAACTATCATATTTAAGAAGCTATGTAGATTCATCAAATTTTTACCACTGGTATATCTGGTTAATAATGACAAATGTACCAAATTTAATTCGCTTACGATAAGTCAAATCTATCTATCTATCTATCTATCTATCTATCTATCTATCTATCTATCTATCTATCTATCTATCTATCTATCTATCTATCTATCTATCTATCTATCTATCTATCTATCTATCTATCTATCTATCTATCTATCTATCTATCTATCTATCTATCTATCTATCTATCTATCTATCTATCTATCTATCTATCTATCTATCTATCTATCTATCTATCTATCTATCTATCTATCTATCTATCTATCTATCTATCTATCTATCTATCTATCTATCTATCTATCTATCTATCTATCTATCTATCTATCTATCTATCTATCTATCTATCTATCTATCTATCTATCTATCTATCTATCTATCTATCTATCTATCTATCTATCTATCTATCTATCTATCTATCTATCTATCTATCTATCTATCTATCTATCTATCTATCTATCTATCTATCTATCTATCTATCTATCTATCTATCTATCTATCTATCTATCTATCTATCTATCTATCTATCTATCTATCTATCTATCTATCTATCTATCTATCTATCTATCTATCTATCTATCTATCTATCTATCTATCTATCTATCTATCTATCTATCTATCTATCTATCTATCTATCTATCTATCTATCTATCTATCTATCTATCTATCTATCTATCTATCTATCTATCTATCTATCTATCTATCTATCTATCTATCTATCTATCTATCTATCTATCTATCTATCTATCTATCTATCTATCTATCTATCTATCTATCTATCTATCTATCTATCTATCTATCTATCTATCTATCTATCTATCTATCTATCTATCTATCTATCTATCTATCTATCTATCTATCTATCTATCTATCTATCTATCTATCTATCTATCTATCTATCTATCTATCTATCTATCTATCTATCTATCTATCTATCTATCTATCTATCTATCTATCTATCTATCTATCTATCTATCTATCTATCTATCTATCTAATCCATCCATCTAATCCATCCATCTAATCCATCCATCTAATCCATCCATCAAATCCATCCATCTAATCCATCCATCAATCCATCCATCCATCCATCCATCCATCCATCCATCCATCTATCCATCTATCTATCCATCTATCTATCTATCTATCTATCTATCTATCTATCTATCTATCTATCTATCTATCTATCTATCTATCTATCTATCTATCTATCTATCTATCTATCTATCTATCTATCTATCTATCTATCTATCTATCTATCTATCTATCTATCTATCTATCTATATATATATATATCTATCTATCTATCTATCTATCTATCTATCTATCTATCTATCTATCTATCTATCTATCTATCTATCTATCTATCTATCTATCTATCTATCTATCTATCTATCTATCTATCTATCTATCTATCTATCTACCTATTTATTTATTTATTTATTTATTTATTATGGCTTATAAGAAAGTACACAGGTTCGATACCCGTCAATGTACCTTCTTTATATAAACGAGCAATAAAATTTAACTTGTAATTATTAATAATGATTTACATGAGCGGCAGGTTTAACGTAAGTATGCAATTCAATAATAGAAATAAAAGAAAATGAAAATATAAAACAGAAATGGCTTCTAATAAATCAGTATTGACAAAATAAAAAAAAATAGTGAATTAATAATAAATTACTGAAGGCCTTAATTTCTAGCAGGGCGAAAAAAAATTGAGTTATTTCAAGAAAAAAAAATTGAGCAGAATGTGCTGTGACATGAATGACTAGATTTTATTTATAAGTTTGGTTTCTGAATATCTGAATATCTTTTCCGTGCAGAAAAATATATCAATTTCCTCACTCAATGAATTGAAGTAGCTTGACATATTTTTAGTTAATGATCATTTGATAAGAAATACGTTTCTCGATTTTGGTATATTAAATAACAAATTTCTTGTACAACTAACTGGAACCAGTTTGAGCATTTCGGTGGAATCAATATTATTTGTTAAGAGTTTTCCTACAAATATCTGTGGTTTTTCTGTCTTTCAGCGTACCAGCGTGTAATGTAATATAATGTGTGTGTGTGTGTGAGTGTGTGTGTGTTGTAGTGTGTTTGATCCATACGTGCAAGTATTCATGTAATGTTTTTGTTTTTTGTATTGTGTAATATAAATACTACGAAAATATGTAATGTGTATAATTTCATGTAAAACATAGGTATTCTCTATATATCGCGTTCATGTCTGAATACACCGTATTCAGTAAAAAGACACTCGCTCATGATGAAACGCAAATAAGTTCATATGCAAACAAAAATATACATTAATTTAATATAATTTGTTGAAGATATTAGTAGAGATGCATTGCCAACAGACACATACACACCTGAAGTCTTATTGATGTGTCGGTGTGATCCCTTAGCTGTACTCCTGCATGTTCTCTGGTTTTAGATAATAAAACTGAGCGTCAGACAGGCTACGTTTGACCTTGTTGAGGTCTCGTATTACAAATTAATACTGAAGTTCATTTCACTGAGTGCTTCTCAAGTTATTCAAAATTGTGTGCCGTGCCACTTATCGCAGCTTGTCACAACAATTGTTTAAAACATGTCACTTAATTCTTCGTTCAATTGTAGTAAGTGATAGGCACTACAGCCTTGCTGTATATTGGAGGGAAAATTGCAAATGCAATGTTCTTGCACTTGCAATTAGTATGCTTTCTAAAACCAAGAATACATTAACATTTCATAATTCAAGTTCAAGACTCTAATACAGTCCTGCACAAACAGCGGGAGACCGGTGTTTACCGCTCGCCGAAACGGAGAGGAAGATACGTCAGAATGACATAGACTTGCTATAGGTAGAGGAGAGGCAAACGACCATTCAGTTATATAGTGGAGTGCTGTGTGTAGGCCTATTCTCAGTAACTGTTTCACGTTGCTTACCTACTGCTACAGTACAGTATGGAGGAATCTAAAAGACGGAACATAACATTTAACATTTAACGATTTACAGCTCGAACTTATTGATCTTCAATGTGACGTAAGGGCTAAAGTTCGTTTGAATAATACTACTAGCCTGGTTGAGTTTTACAAGACTAAACGTTAGCAATAATATCCACGACAACATAGGCTGGCTGTGAAAATGATTGCTATGTTTGGCTCAACATTTATATTTGTGAGCAACTGTTTTCTATAATCAACTTTAATACAGGCAGACATCGAACATCTGTAACTGATGTTTCATTACGATCAGTAGGCTACTGTTCATTTCAGCATAAAACCTCATTTTCATGTACTGATAAATAAAAATATAACAAAATGATATTGTACATTTAAGTAGCTATAGAATTTCTATTACTTCTGTAAAATAAATATTTCTTTATTAATTAATAATAGTCCAAGATAGTTTTGCAAACACTGAATGGGAATTCATTTCATATACACTCGTAATACTACCTTTTGTGTACATTTTGTACGAGATCACCCCTTCTTCCAGTCGACCCCTATACAGAGCGCAGCTAATATCTGCATTCCGCTCATGAGCTGTGAGCCGGCTCGGAGAGCGCTAACCTTGTGCAGGCCTGATCTAATACATTTAACAAACTATTATTTTATCCCCATTCAAGGCAAATCTGGTGGAATTATACTGGACAATTAAAAATGTAGATTTCAACACATACAGGTGGAAGTGAAATAGCATTGAAATATGCCTTCTCTTCATATGCACTGCTGAAAGATTTGAGATTTAACCCAGGCATATCGGTGCACAATTTAGTGACTAGAAGTTGTGCGCCGCTATCTCTCCTAGTCCCGAGGTAGAAATTTTACAAGAAAATTTCTGACCCCGCCAGGAATCGAACGAACCCGAGCCGGCTAGTCTGGAGGCAGACGCTCTACTACAGAGCTAACTCGGCGGACTTAATGTAAACTTAATGTAAACCTTACTTATTTAAAAAAATTCATACCATCGTTCACGATGGGAACATAATCATTGCAGCATTGGTAACCAAGGAAACATAACAACGACGTCATTTCATCATTTTCTGTTGTATACTTCAGCGCTCACCGATTCTGTATTGTTTCCATATCACGTAAACATAAACATGAATGTTTGTAGTTTGCAAATTTTCATGTTAACGTCTAACTGTAATGTTAATGTCAGTGTTTATGTAAATAATTGTGTATGATGCCTTTTGGTAAACTGACGGCAAGCTTCTGTGTTGATGTTACATTTGTGTTTAATTTTCATTGTGAATGTGCCTTTTAGCCTATCATTAATTTTTTGTTTTTTGGTTGGTCACTTAGAAGTTGTACAATGAATTATTTACTTCACACTACATCAGCGTTGACCAAAACTCGAGCTGCAGTGATTACACGCGACAGACAGTCTATGAAGTAAGGAGACGGAGGAAAGATACTTGGCATGAAAACTACAACCAGTGGCGGTTCCTGTACCAACATCTCGATCAATCCCGCGGATAAAAATCTCAAGCTTTGCTGTATCAGTAATGTCACTGCTGTCATCAAGAGCCAGTGAATAATATACGATTTTTCTTGATTCTTTTTGTAACCTTCCTATTAATTATAATCAGGAATTTTCTAAATTCTTCTCTCGATACTTGATCGAGAAATTCGTAGTTTTTCAAAATTAAAAACTCTTATGGGCAAGTTATTTAAGTTTTTTTTTTCAGGGTAAGCTCTAATTAATGTATTATATATTTTGGGTCCAAAATTTCTGCTGTGTTTTAATCCAGCAGTTGTGTGGCATTTGGGAGTATTTAGAAAGAAACTGTAGTTTTGTCTCGTATGGTATTCGTGAGGATCAAATTTAAATTTATTGTGGTTTTTATGGAAGTAAATCAGCAATTTTTGTTTATAAATTTGTTCTAGATTTGATACGCCAAATTCCTGAAAAATTAATTTTGTTGGGTAATCAAAAGGTTTATATAGACAAATTTTGATAATTCTTTTTTGGAGCAGATTTAAAGGACGGAGAGTCGATTTTGCCATTCCTCCCCAACCTAAAATACCATACTGAATTATTGATTGAAACAAAGCTAAGTACACAGTACGCAGAACATAAACAGGTAAATAAGAGCGTAGAATGGAAAATTTGTGGATTGTTTTACGCAATCTGTTACACAGGAAGGAGATATGCTTGTCCCATTTTAAATGTTGGTCAATAATAATGCCTAAATATTTAACTTGTGAGGATATACTGAAAGCGTTACATGAGCAAGTAGGTAGGTTACAATCATGTATAGTTATACTTATATTATTATTTATTTCTAGTTGCTCAAGGCCATGTGATGTTAATGAAAATGGTATTAATTTTGTTTTAGAAACGTTCAAAGAAAGTAAGTGAGCATCCAGCCATTCTTTAATAATATTAATACCACTGTTAGAATTTTGATAAGTTTCATTCCAACTCGAACCGCTAAATATAACCACAGTATCATCAGCATAAGAATACAGAGTACCAGAATATTTCTCAATGTCAATTTTAAGTAAATCGTTGATATATATTAAAAACAAAACAGGACCTAAAATCGTCCCCTGAGGTTATTTTAATCATTACGCTTTTGAGAAATTCTGTTCTATTAAAAGGCTTTAGAGCACGAGATATTTCAAACCCCCTTAGGTAGCTGACTTCCTTACATTTATTTATCTCATCTTTCTCTTCCTGGCTATGATTTAAGACATGTCAATTCCTGGCGTTTAACAGTTCGTTGGCACATAATATTGAATCAGTTTTTCTACAATATTATTATTAAATGAATAACTAATAAATAGTTACCCTCATCTAAAGATTAAGAAGATTAAAATTGAGATAAAACCGAATAATTTTATCCTTCTAGGGAGAAGATCTAAAAATATCAATATTAATTCACGTACAGAAGTATCATAAAAACACATACTTAGTGGTCAGTAGTAGTAGTAGTAATAGTAATAATAATAATAATAATAATAATAATAATAATAATAATAATAATAATAGTAATAATAAATTATTCAGCGTGGCAATTAATGTTTCTATATACTCCTAATTGAACCGTTGAGCAAAGTAAACATATTAATTACAGTTTGTCCGAACAACAAAAAAGTTATCCTCATTCTTTACGACACCACCTCTTACTCACTGCTTGTAGAGACAAAGCTTGTAGAGCGACATGATACCGCCACTGCTTGTCTTCAGGACGGTAATGAAACATACAGCAATGTACAGGAAAGTCCTCGTACCCGTCTGAATGTCTGTGATTACACGATGTAATCACCACACCCGCTTTGGTCACCGCTGCACTACATCATTTTTTGTTTTCTTCATTTTCCGGAGGGAACTTTTCATTAATCCATTCATGTTACAATAAAGGATCGTAGTATCTGGAATTTCAGAATTAACAATTTATTAGCACGGCATTATTGTATATTGCTAGTGGCTCTAAGTTCATTAGACGATCAAATAAACATTTTTCAGATTTATTTTCAATGAAGAATACCAGACATTCTGAAAGTTATTTGCTTCCATAACAATGAAAGATACTCTCTCTCCAGCCAATACTGAAGAGAACCACGCATATAAATATCTACACCACACCTCCATTAAATATATGAAAAAGACCCAACCCCGCTTGATTAATAACTATAAAAATATTTTATTTTTAATAATATTATTATCTTACGTAAGTTTTATAGCTTTCAGTAACATATACTATATAGCCGCCACTCAGTAAAATATAGAAATCAAAATCTAATTTAAGTTATTCTCTACATCTACTTATATAACCCCAAAACGTTTCACTTTCATATCATCAATATAGCATTAATATGTAGAATTAATGAAAAATAGTCACATCACGGCATTAACTACAATAATATTTCATTTCTAATAGTAATAATGTCATCAAACCACCTCAAGTTTTGTAGTTTTTAATATCCAATACACAGCTGTACACAGAAAATTACACACCACAGAATCGAACCTGTAAATTATATTTATCCATGACCATAACGAAAAACATGCCTTTACTAAATATTTTTGCGTTTGTAAAGTAGGCTTTTATTCAACATTACTTTATTTCACTAGTGAGATAAAGACTTTACCTCACAGTTTGAACTTTATCTCACAGTTCATTAGTATTTCCTAGTACCCGGGTACACACGTATACTTTTCCATTCAACTATTACTCAAGAAGTTAATATATTAGTTACTAGATGTCACTACCTCTACTTCTTTATTACCATTTCTTAAATATACATACACTCAATCTCCTTCTCTTTTCTCTATCTGCTACGTCGTAATTTGTACATTACATCCATATCTAATATGCATCTTTTTAAAATTTTGTAATAATTTACTTTTTGGGATGCGAGGAGACTTGAACCTGCGAAGTTGGGTTTATAGGATTTTAAAACAACACGCGTTAGCCAACTGAGCTAATCAGACACAATGATTAATTAAGTTTTAATATTCATCTTAAGTTTACAGAAGTAAAATGTGAAATTATTTTAATCACAATAGTCCCGTGAACACTTCTAAATAATCCCTGAAACTTCAAAAAGACGAAAATACACGTTTAAAATGAAAAAAAATATATATTAAAATTATGTAATTAATTATAATTTGTTATTTATCCAACACCTTAGCTACCATTCTTTACTAATCATGGCCTCCTACATCATGACCTACCTAGTACACGTATTGATTCTAAAATCCATGCCATGATATGTGATTGTATGAGGACTTATTTTCAACATATTTTCTTTTATAAAACATAATTTTTCGTTATGGTCATGGATAAAATTACGTATGGTACTTGTGAGCGTGATCTTTATTGCTGACGCCTCGTGCTTAAATCTTTCCACTCGTGCAATAAAGATGCACTTATCTCACAAGTACCATGAATAACTATTAGTAAATTAAGCTTTTAATAACCATTTTAATTTAAGCACTAAATATGTCAGCATTCTTGCAGATCATGGCCTTCGTGTAATATTGTTTACTGTAGTGTGTGTTTTGTTTTATTCTGAAATGCAATTAGCTAGTTCTCAAAACTGACGACAGATGGATTTTGGAAAATAGGAAAATTATGTAGGAAAATTGACATTTCACTGAAGACTACTATTTTTCCGAAAAACATCGGGTTCCGAGCTTCAAAATGAGGGGCCATTTATTAAAATCCATTCAGCCGTTTTCCCGTAATTTCCATTACCAGTTCAAATTATATATATATATATATATATATATATATATATATATATATATATATATAGAGTCCGTATAGGTCAGTTTCTATCTGATGCTTTTCCAATTCACTGCGGGCTACAGCAGGGAGATGCACTATCACCTTTACTTTTTAACTTCGCTCTAGAATATGCCATTAGGAAAGTTCAGGATAACAGAGAGGGTTTGGAATTGAACGGGTTACATCAGCTTCTTGTCTATGCGGATGACGTGAATATGTTAGGAGAAAATACACAAACGATTAGGGAAAACACGGAAATTTTACTTGAAGCAAGTAGAGCGATCGGTTTGGAAGTAAATCCCGAAAAGACAAAGTATATGATTATGTCTCGTGACCAGAATATTGTACGAAATGGAAATATAAAAATTGGAGATTTATCCTTTGAAGAGGTGGAAAAATTCAAATATCTTGGAGCAACAGTAACAAATATAAATGATACTCGGGAGAAAATTAAACGCAGAATAAATATGGGAAATGCCTGTTATTATTCGGTTGAGAAGCTCTTATCATCCAGTCTGCTGTCCAAAAATCTGAAAGTTAGAATTTATAAAACAGTTATATTGCCGGTTCTTCTGTATGGTTGTGAAACTTGGACTCTCACTCTGAGAGAGGAACATAGGTTCAGGGTGTTTGAGAATAAGGTGCTAAGGAAAATATTTGGGGCTAGGCGGGATGAAGTTACAGGAGAATGGAGAAAGTTACTCAACACAGAACTGCACGCATTGTATTCTTCACCTGACATAATTAGGAACATTAAATCCAGACGTTTGAGATGGGCAGGGCATGTAGCACGTATGGGCGAATCCAGAAATGCATATAGAGTGTTAGTTGGGAGACAGGAGGGAAAAAGACCTTTAGGGAGGCCGAGACGTAGATGGGAGGATAATATTAAAATGGATTTGAGGGAGGTGGGGTATGATGATAGGGACTGGATTAATCTTGCACAGGATAGGGACCGCTGGCGGGCTTATGTGAGGGCGGCAATGAACCTTCGGGTTCCTTAAAAGCCATTTGTAAGTAAGTAAGTATATATATAGGTATTTTGAGAAAAGGTACACTTTTTAATATCTGAAATTTATTCCCTGCTAGCAGTCATTTTACGCGAATTTGTAACTTCATTATTATATTGACGTTAGTGAGTGGTAAGATACATTAGATCTCTACCTGTCGATAGAGATTTTAATCGGACTATACGCTGCTTCAACATGGTACAGATAGGGGAACGTACTCATTATAATAATTTCGGTGGCAGCGGTTGTGGCGATATCAGAGCCACCTGGTGAATGGGATGATACCGACCAAAACATGTCCGCGGAGAGACAGGGAGAGAACAGATCCATTTCAAGTGACACACAACTGCTGGTGGAATTGTTCCTCCATCTCGCTCTCTCTAATGAAATATTAGCTCGTTAAAATCAGTCCCACATCGTACGGAGAGCATAACCGTGTCGCACAACAGCGGGCCAAGTGCATATTCACGACACAAATCGATTTATTAATTCCGATGGCGGAAGTAATTGGTGCAGCACCGAATTATTCAGCTACCGGTCTTCACAAAAGAGGAATGGATTCTCAGATAAGTTGTTTATTAAAAAAATCTAACCTCTAGTTCTACTGAAAGAAGAAAAACAGACAGCAAGTTTAAAAAATATGACGGTTTATACTTATATAACAATAATTCGGTGAAATTTCGGTATCTTCCCACACCACATATGGGATAAAAACGTACCGGTACTTGAATCATTGAAAATAACCTCAAAATTGTAACACGCCGCTCTATAGATATAGGGGAAGGTTGCCTATATCGTACCACTTTTCAGTCTTTCTTTATTTATTTCGAAATGGGAAGGAATTTTAATTGCATATATTGTTAGACATTCGGACATTGGGACACAAAATATATTTTTTTCAGAATTTTTAAATAATTATCAAATGTTTTTAAAATGCATTATTTAAAACTCTGCGAGCGGTATGATTTAAGCGCCTAGTTTCCTAAATCATACCTAGAAGTTGCTTAAATCGTACCCATTTGTAAAATATACATACAATTCTCAAAATAAGAACTACAACAGAGGCAAGCTACTTGACGTCTGTTATAGTAAGTCCAGAAAGAATATGTTGAGCCAATTCCTCTTCTATTTTCCGTGGAAAATCTGTGTTCCTCCCTTTGACGAATCCACTTGCAGGACGTTCCAGACCTCTCTTCGCCATCAAATGTCGCTTGAAAATCTGTTTTGGAATTCCGTACTTACGGCAACATTCACTCAATCCCATTGCTCCGGATCGAAACTCCTCCAGTGCCTTAAGTAAATCACTTGGTTCCCATTTTGCGTATTCTCATTTGCCCATTATCCAGAGCTGCCGAGGATCCCCATGGTAACTGAGTGAGATCACTAGTCAGGAAGAGTGAAATTCAAAGAAAATGAGTAAGACAGCACATTTCTTTTATATATCCATTTATTTCATAATTAATTAATAGCAAACCACAATTTTAATGCATATTATTTTTAGGTAATATTCATCATTTCTGTGGAAAACAACACAGCATAAATAAGTTAACATATTCCAAATGTTGCACTTAATTGTAAACGATAGAAATGCCACTCTATTGCAATGTGTTTTGTTAAACTGATGCGTTGCTTTCTTAGCATTAGCCACCACTTCTTTTGGTGGTTCGAATGAGTGGCATAGCTCAGGGATGGCCATTTTCATGGTCAAGACAGGTGACAACGTACAATCCACGTTCAATGGAGGTTTAAAAGCTGTTTTATTTTTCCTTATCATAGAAAAAACACGTTCTTCGTCATCATTAGAATATGAAATAATCAAAACCAATTTTGTAACCTTAGATAGATAGACCAGATAGTATTGCTACAGAGATTCTTAAATTAGGTTCCGAGGCCATAATTCCATACTTAATGCGTATATTTCATGTTTCCATAAACAATGCAGCTATTCCATGTGACTGGAAATCAGCTATAGTGGTACCCATACATAAAGGTGGAAATAAATTAGATGTCGGAAACTACAGACCGATTAGCCTTACATCTGTCGTATGTAAAGTCATGGAGCATTTGATATCGGATTATATTCGTCATGTTCTAAATGCGAAAGACTGGTTTTACAACCGCCAGCATGGTTTTAGGGAAGGCTTCTCATGTGATAGTCAAATTACGTCGCTGGTTCAGGATCTAGCTGAAGAGGTAGATAGAGGCGGAAGAATCGATGCAGTTGTGATTGACTTTTCGAAAGCATTTGATTTGGTGCCACATGACATATTAATAGATAAGTTAAGTAGGCTAGGAATAGATAAAAGAGTGGTGCTATGGATCCAAGAATTCTTAAAAGGTAGAACCCAGAGAGTTAGAGTAGGTCATGAAATATCGGAAATTGGAAATATAAGTTCAGGGGTGCCACAGGGCAGCGTTCTGGGTCCATTACTCTTTATAATATACGTAAATGACCTATGCCAGGATATTACATCAAATGTGAGGCTATTTGCAGACGACTGCATTATCTATAGAAAGATTAGAAATAATTCAGATGTAGATGCTATTCAAACAGACTTGAATAAAATTTACAACTGGGCGTTAAAGCATAGGATGAAAATAAATGGTTCTAAAAGTAAATCTATAACATTTTGTAAAACCCGAGAGGAAACTACTCTTAATTACGAATTCAGTGGTGTTGTAATTCCGCAAGAACAATGTTGTAAATACCTAGGAGTGTATTTAAACTCCAAACTTTCTTGGGGAGAGCATGTTGATAATGTTACAGGCAAAGCATGGAGGGCACTTCACTTTATTATGAGAATCTTGAGAAAGGCTAGCCCCAAATCGAGGGAAATAGCATATCTAACATTAGTGCGACCGTTAATGGAATACGGAACTACATGTTGGGATCCCTATAGAATATATCAGATAAATTCCTTAGAAAGAATCCAGTATAGGGCAGCTAAATTTGTTAAAGGTAAAAGAGAAGATGGGAACGATACGATAAAAGAACTTAAATGGGAAACTTTGGAAAACAGACGTAGGAAAACTAGAATAACATCATTGTATAGAGCACATCTAGGTCAGAAAGCATGGGTAGACATAACGGCTCGGTTAGAAAAGCCAACGTACTATGGTAGGAACGATCATGATTTTAAAATCAAATGTAGGAAACAGAAAACGGATGTAGGTAAATTCTCATTTTTAAATAGAACTATAAATGATTGGAATGACCTACCTGCAGCGGTCTTTGAGGGCTGTCCTTCCTTAAGGAGATTCAAGAATAATTTAAAGAGTTGTGTATAAAGTGAAAATTAAAATTAAGGTGACATTCAACATTTAATTTTTTAAGGTGGCATGTATTTATCTAGCCTGACGAGTTTACTTCCTTGGTTTGAATTGTAAATTATTTAAAAATAGCGTGTAAGAGGGCCTTAGACTAGAAATGTTTAGTTTAAATGTAGTTCTGTTTATAAGTACAGTATGCATAAGAATGCAATTATTTGACTTATTTGAACTGTTGTATCAGTGAAGCGAGGTGAGTCAGTGAAGTTATGGTTTTACAGTGCAGTGAAGAGTTCCGATCAGTGATAATTTATAGCGTCAATGAAATGTGTTCTATAGTGTCAGTGAAATGTGTTACAGAGTGTCAGTGAAATGTGTGCTAAAGTGTCAGTGAAATGCGTCATAGTGCCACTACAGGGAATGAGATGAGAGTAAAGTGAAAGACTATTGAAAATTATGTAGGACCTATACATAATCATGTAGGTTATGTTGTAAAATTAGGTGTTTTATTTTATGTTTTATTATTATTGTGTTAAATTGTATTGTGTATTATTATTGTCTTGTGTATAAAATTGTATATGTGTTGTAAATTTTATTATGTATTGTAAATTTTATTGTGTATTGCTTATCATTTTAACTGTGTATTATTAATATTGTATATACCACTGCCACCGGGTGCTTGCCCACTTGCAGTGTAAATAAATACATACATACATAAGTTCTTGTACCTTACTTCTCCATTTTATAGTTTCATCTCAAATAAATATGCCCAAATTACATCCATTCGGTAAATGTACCGACTTACTTACACCTCATCTTGGACTTCAGCATTTTCCCATACATCGTCAGAGATACTGTCTTGTTTTAAAATTGTTTTAAAATTTCGTAATCCACAAATGAGTGAGATTTCAACTTGCGTACGTGTGAGCGTGAGATCAGTCTCAAATCCGTGTCTCATGCACAATGCTTCTGAATTATCTATTCTAAAATTTGAAAATATTATGCACCTAACGTTAATTGTTCACGTTGCCAAAATCGTACCGGTACGATATGAGCAACCTTTCAAAGGTACGATTTAGGAAACTAGCACTCTTAGCAAACTGTTCAGATTATAACCTAAACAAAGCTGTTACAGTGACTATTTTTAAAGTTTAAATAATGAAAACAATCTTATATGTTAGATGTAATAAAAGACATGCATTAAATTAACTCAATGTTTTAATAAAAGCTTACGAAAGAGTAACAAAATCTTATATGAAAGTCAGAACTTACTATTAAACACGATTTAATACAGCTGTTGTCTTGGGTGAAAGGCGGGAAACTGAAGGAGTATCAGTTTCTGTTTGTATTTCATGAAAAATTCCCCAGATGGTTCCTGCATGCAATACTTTCCTCAATATTAATAGTGGTACTATTTCGGCGCTGGTATGATTTAGGCTACTTTCCCCTATCATCAGTATGGAAGTTGTTTCAATTCCGTATGGCATAGAACACTACTTACTGGATAATTTAGCAAAGTAATATCTTTAGTATGATTTGTGGCTTGACCTCCAACCCTCTGAGTGCGAGCATTACATGATCTATTGTTATAAATAAATACAATTAACAAAAGGTATTTGTCATATAAATTATATAAATTATATAATAAGCTCTCAAGTCAATATTATAAATTACCAATCAATAGTTTCAAAACTAGATTTTACAATTGGTTATTAAATAATCCCTTTTATTCTGTTGCTGAGTTTTTCAACACAAATTTGTATGACATTGTATTTTAACAAATAAGTTTTAATTGCAATTTAGTTAGTTTTCTACAATTTAAAAGTTTAAAATTATTTCATGTTTTCATTGTATTACTTAAAGTTTACTGTTTCTGTTATTAGTGTTTTTGTAAATGTATTTATATGTCTTTTTTCAATGTATTCTGACGAAGCCTAAAACTCTATGTCTAATGGCCAAATAAATTGAATTGAATTGAATTGAATTGAATTGAATTGAATTGAATTGGTCAGTGACAGGTTTATTTTTTGGTGCTCGGAGTTCTTTACAAAAATTTACATATCATTTGTTAAAACAATTATCAGTATCATCTTTTGAAATTCAAAAAATCATCTCGCAAATTCCTGAAGATTCCCTGCAGATTATAAAGTTTAATTTATACCACTCATAAGGCCTTAATTAAGGGTATGCTAATTGTAAATAAAATATTTTATTTACAAGTATAATTTTATAGTCATCTTCTAAGATTTTATTTTATAATTGATAATCAATGGTGCTTAATTATTACATTTTATTTTTATAACAATATTCATATTTAATTGATTATATTTGTTTGCTATTAATTTCCGGATCCTCATGGTCATCCTTAATTAAGGCCGGACGAGTTATTTCTCTCTCTCTCTCTCTGAAGTAATTAAATTATTAAAATACCATCTTTTGGTCCAGGAAGCATATGCTTTTGGTGCAAGGATAATTCATTTAACACGTTTCTGAATGTTATTGTGTACAAATTAAATTGCATAATTTTGGTCCAGGGAGTATCCGTTTTTGGTGGAAGGACTATTCATTTAACATGTTTCTTAATTGCTATTTTACACTAATAATTAGAATACTATTATTTTGGTCTAAAAAGTATTTATTTTGGTGCGTGAACAATTCCTTTAACACTTTTCGTAATGTTATTGTGTACAAATTAAAATATATCATTTTGGTCCAGGGAGCATATGCTTTTCGCGCAAGGATAATTCCTTTAACATAATTCTTAATTGATATTTTATCCAAATAAATAAAATAAGCACGTGTGTTCGTTTAGTTCATAGCATACTCTATGTTAGGTAACGAGATCTAGAAATTGAGCCTGCATGTGTCTCGGGTACTGTGACGATTGAAGACCAAAGATCCTGGTCATTCTTAAAATACGTATTATGCCGGTTCTTCCTTTGATAGCTTTTAATTTCCATCAGTATATCTTCTCCTAATTTAGTTCTAATTTCTTCACTTCGCTTTCTAAAGTAACTCCACAAATAAATGAAAAAAATCTCATTTCGGTTGTTTGCAAACGTATTGTACCTTTCGCTCTTAAGTTCCAAGGTTTCACTCCCATATTTATGGCTTAGTTATAAAATTATTGTATGTGCTTTAATTTGAACATTTTATCTCATACTTTTATCAAAATATATTTTCATATAGGCAATTAATATGTAATATTTTTGCAAATTTACTTCCAAATCTTGATTTATATCTTGACATGACATAATACATCCAAGGTATTTAAATTTTTACATCCGTTTAATCATCTTTTCATCTGATACAGTTTTTTTCTCTTATTAAATTATGTTCTAGTACTATCATTGATTTTGACTTTTCACTTGAAATTTTCATATCATAGTCTTAAAATTTTCTTTAACTGAAATTCACTCCTCTGTAAATTACCTTCTCACATTGCCAGTAAAACACGGCCATCTGCAAATAATATTGAGCACATAATAAATAGGTGGAACAATCAGTGGCTGTGCAGTACAAAGGGTTCAGTCACGAGAGAAATCTTCTTTCCCAGCGTCGACACCCGCTTAAATAGAAACCAAATTATACCAGATTTTATATTAACACAATTTTTATCGGGCCATGGGAAATTTGGGGCTTACCGAGAACGATTTAAATTGCATAAGGACAATGGCTATTTATGTATCTGTGAGGAAGAGCAGACTGTGGATCACCTTCTGTTTCATTGTCCAGTGTTCGAAAACAAAAGATTTATTTTGGTCGGATATTTACATTTTTGTAATATAATATATGACAAACCACTATTCAATTTGTTCACAAAAACGTGCTGCTATAAATAGTTTTGTAATTTTATATGTAATATATTTAAGAACTTGTAAATAATTCAAATTATCGTAGTATATATAATTGTTAATTGTAAATAGCAAGACTGGGTAACCCACGTCAATGTAAGTCTATATGTAATATATTTAAGAACTTGTGAATAATTCAAATTATTGTAGTATATATAATTGTTAATTGTAAATAGCAAGACTGGGTAACCCACGTCAATGTAAGTCTATATGTAATATATTTAAGAACTTGTGAATAATTCAAATTATTGTAGTATATATAATTGTTAATTGTAAATAGCAAGACTGGGTAACCCACGTCAATGTAAGTCTATATGTAATATATTTAAGAACTTGTAAATAATTCAAATTATTGTAGTATATATAATTGTTAATTGTAAATAGCAAGACTGGGTAACCCACGTCAATGTAAGTCTATATGTAATATATTTAAGAACCTGTAAATAATTCAAATTATTGTAGTATATATAATTGTTAATTGTAAATAGCAAGACTGGGTAACCCACGTCAATGTAAGTCTATATGTAATATATTTAAGAACCTGTAAATAATTCAAATTATTGTAGTATATATAATTGTTAATTGTAAATAGCAAGACTGGGTAACCCACGTCAAAGTCTATATGTAATATATTTAAGAATTTGTAAACAATTGAAAATATTGTAGTAGATATGTGTTAATTTTAAGTAGCAAGACTGGGTTATCCACGTCAAATGAATTTTCATTATA
The DNA here is from genome assembly GCF_040183065.1 of Periplaneta americana. NCBI lineage: Eukaryota > Metazoa > Arthropoda > Insecta > Blattodea > Blattidae > Periplaneta > Periplaneta americana. The sequence continues at coordinate 205,521,313 of NC_091119.1, read as the reverse complement.
ATAATATAAACTCAGGCTATAACTATAACCCTAATGTACTTTCGGGTAAAATAGGGTTCAAGAAAATGTATATTCAAATAAATAAATAAATAAATATTGTTGAAATATTAAAAATCATCATTTATCATATAGCCTAGAGACAAAACATAATTGAGGAGAAACCACCTCTTGACGTAGTCCCTAGTATACTAACAGGCTCGTCCCACTTATTCCAATTTCGACATTTAAAATTAGGATTTTTGTGTTTCTGTATATTGACTTAACATATTCACACGCTATGAATAGAAATGGAAATATAAAAATTGGAGATTTATCCTTCGAAGAGGTGGAAAAATTCAAATATCTTGGAGCAACAGTAACAAATATAAATGACATTCGGGAGGAAATTAAACGCAGAATAAATATGGGAAATGCGTGTTATTATTCGGTTGAGAAGCTCTTATCATCCAGTCTGCTGTCGAAAAACCTGAAAGTTAGAATTTATAAAACAGTTATATTACCGGTTGTTCTTTATGGTTGTGAAACTTGGACTCTCACTCTGAGAGAGGAACATAGGTTCAGGGTGTTTGAGAATAAGGTGCTAAGGAAAATATTTGGGGCTAAGCGGGATGAAGTTACAGGAGAATGGAGAAATTTACACAACACAGAACTGCACGCATTGTATTCTTCACCTGACATAATTAGGAACATTAAATCCAGACGTTTGAGATGGGCAGGGCATGTAGCACGTATGGGCGAATCCAGAAATGCATATAGAGTGTTAGTTGGGAGACCGGAGGGAAAAAGACCTTTAGGGAGGCCGAGACGTAGATGGGAGGATAATATTAAAATGGATTTGAGGGAGGTGGGGTGTGATGATAGAGACTGGATTAATCTTACACAGGATAGGGACCGCTGGCGGGCTTATGTGAGGGCGGCAATGAACCTTCGGGTTCCTTAAAAGCCATTTGTAAGTAAGTAAGTATGAATAGAATACCTCGTCAATCTAGTACTAACATAATAAAAGAAGCGCAAGTATTTTAACTCTAAAATAATAATTAAATATAGAAGGCATTTATTCCCTTTTTCCACTGAAGGCAATGATTTCAGTGCGTGGTGGTCGGGCTGGACAGTGAATGCATTCATGCAGTGCAACGCTAGCAGTAGAAGCGGGTCCACTTTTGAAATTCCCATCCCCACAAAAGCCAGAACAAGCGCGTCTATACCGCAGGAATAATGCAGAGTGGAGGAAGCTTATGGTTTATAGGACACTCCAAACGGCCTTTTGTTGACGTCGCACAACGAGGAGCCCGTCTATTGGTCCGAAATGTTTTCAAAACAGAGAGACACGTGGTTACACAGGAAGAGAATTAGCGTAATCCCTCTGTAACACTTAAATTGTCTGGCTCGTTGTTTTGTTTTTGGGCTAATTACTTTCTTAATTGGAAGTAACATTCACGTTGGTAATCAAGAAACAACACAACGCATTTACAAACGTGTTGAAGTTCATTTCTTTAACAGGCAAGCTTTCTGTGTCGTCATGGTGACGGTAGTCAGGTTGAGTTCTAGTCGAAAACTTTAGATATAAGATGGAAACTTACATGACAACATTTATTTTTTGGTTGCTAAGTAAAAGCCCGAAGTTCTCTTGTTTTACAAATTGTCAAAGTCTGCTAATTTCTAAACATGGCCTACTGATTAAGACATTTTTTTTCATTGTTTTTATACACAGGTTTCTTATCGCAATGTTAAATCCGTATGTTCCATGCTCAGAAAAATATACAATGTATCTCAGTTTCTCCATCCTGCTGAGTTAGATTTTATGAAGCGAGCTGTATTTGCTGAAATAAGAAAGTGGTTTTCAATTAATGGATTTATTGTTAATGATGAAAAACATCATTTCTTAACTCTAAGTTTGAAACGAACCCAAAATAATGTGATAAATGAATCTGCTGGGTATGTATTTGGATCCTAAACTAAGGTGGAATAGCCATGTCAGTTATGTATGTAAAAGAATTTCTAGAATAATTTATCTCTTGAGAAGTATCATGTACAAGATTCCCAAACATTATTTAAAACAAGTTTACTCTGCACTATTTGAAAGTGTTATTAGATATGGATTACTTTTATATGGAAATAGTTCTGACCTTCCAAACATTCTGTTACTGCAGAAAAAGGCAGTTCGTATTATATCAATGTCACCACCCAGACTATCATGTAGATCTCTTTTAAAAAATGAAAAGATTATGACAGTCTACAATCTATATAATTTTTAACTTTCAATGTATGTAAACAAGAATATTACTAATTATACAAGTATAGTAGATCTGCATCGCTACGAAACAAGAAATAATGATCAATTAAATGTACCACATGTCAGGTTGCAAAAAACACAATCAAGCTATGTAATTACTGCAATAAAAGTATATAATAAGATACCTACAAATATAAGGGCACTTAATGAAACACAATTTAAATTTCACATTAAGAGACGGCTACAAAATAATCCCTTTTATAATGTGAATTAATTTTTTGAAAATGATGTAGCATTTTAGTTAAATTTTATTATTTTTTACTCTTTTAATATTTTAAATATTGACACATTGCTTTTTATATTATCACATTGACGAGGCCTCTTGTATTCTTGTACCTTCAGGCAAGTAAAGAATATGGATATGAATAAGAATAATAGGTACTCGTAATACCGAATAGGACATAACGAAACCGTATTCATTTTTTGACATTTCATAATGTTATACTCTGTTTATACAGAGGGAAACTTTCAGCCATTAAGTAACAAGAGGGGATGGGGTGTCTGTCTCTACTAACTTAGACGTTAACGTTCTTTGTTATCCTCCCTCAGTTTAGATCTGCTTGTAACCTACTTAAGTTCAGTTCTTAACACGTCGTTCACAATTACATATTAGTGCCGAGATATTTTCGTATGCGCATGACACAGTTGTTATTTTTGCAGGTAAAACTTGGGATGTACCTACTTTAATGTAAATAAAGGCATTACATTGATTAAAAATTGGTTTGATTTCAAACTACTTTTATAAAATTATAATAATTAACACTTAAAATCCGGCGATATTCGGGGACAAATTATTAAATTCAAAGACATTCCGGGGACGATTTTGTTCGGGGACAAAAAGAAAAATTCGGGAACTGTCTCCGAAAAACGGGGACTCTGGAAACCTTAACTCAAAGCGACGGGTGTGCCTGATATTGCGGTACATTATAGGCCTATAGTTACGCGAAAGAAAATAATTCGTGAGGAAAGCTTAAAAGCCCTTACAGAAAACCTATTCGCGACTTTCTGTTACAACATTGGACATACTTAATCAGGAAGTTTTAAGACGAACAGTACTTGCTTTATATGAAGAAGGCTTTTTTTAATTTATTTATTTTCTTCCGTAGATCTTACATGAGCAATGTAGCTTTAAGATGTGGAAGAAGTCATAATTTTATAATTTTACAATTAAAATTTTTACAAATTTTTACAGTTTTACAATTTAATAATTTTCTACAATTTTTACAATTTTGTGCAATTTTTTTACAATATTTTGGCGAGATTTAGTGAGGTGAGGTGAGGTCCGAGGATTCGCCAAAATATTACCCGGCATTTGCCTTTTGGATGGGGAAAACCTCGGAAAAACCCAACCAGGTATTCAAATCAAAAGGGGTAATAAAATCAAGGGGGTTGATGCCAAGGACTCGCCATAAACCATCCGGCTTCAGTCCCACGGCTGGGGAAAACCTCGGAAGAAACCATTCAATGAGACCAAAGGGGGATCCAACCCAACCCCGAACGCAGCTCCGGTTCAGCAGCCCAGCGAGTCTGCCGACTGAGCTACATCGATGGCTCTACTAAAAGTATACAATGCATAGCCAATCAGATTATTAAATTTACAAACGCAAACGATCATTCATCAGTTGAGCTATATGTATAATACAAAACAAGTAAGTTAATTAAATTTAAGGCATAAAAAATTCAATCAGATGTGATATACAGAAATTGATAATACATATCATGCAAACTACTTCAAATTACAAACACAAACAATTTATGAATAGGGCTACATAGTTACTATTCAATTTAAAGCACATAAAATTCATCGGCTAAAACTGTACAAATATATACAATGCAAAGTAAGCAGATTAATTCAATTTACAAACATACTTTCAATAAGCTATACAAATTTGTGCAATTAATATCAAATAGATTAATTCAATTTATAATCATAAACAATTCATCAGTTGAGCTATACAGACTACTATACAATTTACAGCATATACAATTCATCAGTTGAGCTATACAGACTACTATACAATTTACAGCATATACAATTCATCAGTTGAGCCATACAGACTACTATACAATTTACAGCATATACAATTCATCAGTTGAGCTATACAGAATACTATACAATTTACAGCATATACAATTCATCAGTTGAGCTATACAGACTACTATACAATTTACAGCATATACAATTCATCAGTTGAGCTATACAGACTACTATACAATTTACAGCATATACAATTCATCAGTTGAGCTATACAGACTACTATACAATTTACAGCATATACAATTCATTAGTTGAGCTATACAGACTACTATACAATTTACAGCATATACAATTCATCAGTTGAGCTATACAGACTACTATACAATTTACAGCATATACAATTCATCAGTTGAGCTATACAGACTACTATACAATTTACAGCATATACAATTCATCAGTTGAGCTATACAGACTACTATACAATTTACAGCATATACAATTCATCAGTTGAGCTATACAGACTACTATACAATTTACAGCATATACAATTCATCAGTTGAGCCATACAGACTACTATACAATTTACAGCATATACAATTCATCAGTTGAGCTATACAGACTACTATACAATTTACAGCATATACAATTCATCAGTTGAGCTATACAGACTACTATACAATTTACAGCATATACAATTCATCAGTTGAGCTATACAGACTACTATACAATTTACAGCATATACAATTCATTAGTTGAGCTATACAGACTACTATACAATTTACAGCATATACAATTCATGAGTTGAGCTATACAGACTACTATACAATTTACAGCATATACAATTCATGAGTTGAGCTATACAGACTACTATACAATTTACAGCATATACAATTCATCAGTTGAGCTATACAGACTACTATACAATTTACAGCATATACAATTCATCAGTTGAGCTATACAGACTACTATACAATTTACAGCATATACAATTCATCAGTTGAGCTATACAGACTACTATACAATTTACAGCATATACAATTCATTAGTTGAGCTATACAGACTAGTATACAATTTACAGCATATACAATTCATCAGTTGAGCTATACAGACTACTATACAATTTACAGCATATACAATTCATCAGTTGAGCTATACAGACTACTATACAATTTACAGCATATACAATTCATCAGTTGAGCTATACAGACTACTATACAATTTACAGCATATACAATTCATCAGTTGAGCTATACAGACTACTATACAATTTACAGCATATACAATTCATCAGTTGAGCCATACAGAATACTATACAATTTACAGCATATACAATTCATCAGTTGAGCTATACAGACTACTATACAATTTACAGCATATACAATTCATCAGTTGAGCTATACAGACTACTATACAATTTACAGCATATACAATTCATCAGTTGAGCTATACAGACTACTATACAATTTACAGCATATACAATTCATTAGTTGAGCTATACAGACTACTATACAATTTACAGCATATACAATTCATGAGTTGAGCTATACAGACTACTATACAATTTACAGCATATACAATTCATGAGTTGAGCTATACAGACTACTATACAATTTACAGCATATACAATTCATGAGTTGAGCTATACAGACTACTATACAATTTACAGCATATGCAATTCATCAGTTGAGCTATACAGACTACTATACAATTTCCAGCATATACAATTCATCAGTTGAGCTATACAGACTACTATACAATTTACAGCATATACAATTCATCAGTTGAGCTATACAGACTACTATACAATTTCCAGCATATACAATTCATCAGTTGAGCTATACAGACTACTATACAATTTCCAGCATATACAATTCATCAGTTGAGCTATACAGACTACTATACAATTTCCAGCATATACAATTCATCAGTTGAGCCATACAGACTACTATACAATTTACAGCATATACAATTCATCAGTTGAGCTATACAGACTACTATACAATTTACAGCATATGCAATTCATCAGTTGAGCTATACAGACTACTATACAATTTACAGCATATACAATTCATCAGTTGAGCTATACAGACTACTATACAATTTCCAGCATATACAATTCATCAGTTGAGCTATACAGACTACTATACAATTTACAGCATATACAATTCATCAGTTGAGCCATACAGACTACTATACAATTTACAGCATATACAATTCATCAGTTGAGCCATACACTCTACTATACAATTTACAGCATATACAATTCATCAGTTGAGCTATACAGACTACCATTCAATTTACAGCATATGCAATTCATCAGTTGAGCTATACAGACTACTATACAATTTACAGCATATACAATTCATCAGTTGAGCTATACAGACTACTATACAATTTACAGCATATACAATTCATCAGTTGAGCCATACAGACTACTATACAATTTACAGCATATACAATTCATCAGTTGAGCTATACAGACTACTATACAATTTACAGCATATACAATTCATCAGTTGAGCCATACAGACTACTATACAATTTACAGCATATACAATTCATCAGTTGAGCTATACAGACTACTATACAATTTACAGCATATACAATTCATCAGTTGAGCTATACAGACTACTATACAATTTACAGCATATACAATTCATCAGTTGAGCCATACAGACTACTATACAATTTACAGCATATACAATTCATCAGTTGAGCCATAGAGACTACTATACAATTTACAGCATATGCAATTCATCAGTTGAGCTATACAGACTACCATTCAATTTACAGCATATGCAATTCATCAGTTGAGCTATACAGACTACTATACAATTTACAGCATATACAATTCATCAGTTGAGCCATACAGACTACTATACACTTTACAGCATATACAATTCATCAGTTGAGCTATACAGACTATTATACAATTTACAGCATATACAATTCATCAGTTGAGCCATACAGACTACTATACAATTTACAGCATATACAATTCATCAGTTGAGCTATACAGACTACTATACAATTTACAGCATATGCAATTCATCAGTTGAGCTATACAGACTACTATACAATTTACAGCATATACAATTCATCAGTTGAGCTATACAGACTACTATACAATTTACAGCATATGCAATTCATCAGTTGAGCTATACAGACTACTATACAATTTACAGCATATACAATTCATCAGTTGAGCTATACAGACTACTATACAATTTACAGCATATACAATTCATCAGTTGAGCCATACAGACTACTATACAATTTACTGCATATACAATTCATCAGTTGAGCTATACAGACTACTATACAATTTACAGCATATACAATTCATCAGTTGAGCTATACAGACTACTATACAATTTACAGCATATACAATTCATCAGTTGAGCTATACAGACTACTATACAATTTACAGCATATACAATTCATTAGTTGAGCCATACAGACTACTATACAATTTACAGCATATACAATTCATCAGTTGAGCTATACAGACTAATATACAATTTACAGCATATACAATTCATCAGTTGAGCCATACAGACTACTATACAATTTACAGCATATACAATTCATCAGTTGAGCCATACAGACTACTATACAATTTACAGCATATACAATTCATCAGTTGAGCTATACAGACTACTATACAATTTACAGCATATACAATTCATCAGTTGAGCTATACAGACTACTATACAATTTACAGCATATACAATTCATCAGTTGAGCTATACAGACTACTATACAATTTACAGCATATACAATTCATTAGTTGAGCTATACAGACTACTATACAATTTACAGCATATACAATTCATCAGTTGAGCCATACAGACTACTATACAATTTACAGCATATACAATTCATCAGTTAAGCCATACAGACTACTATACAATTTACAGCATATACAATTCATCAATTGAGCTATACAGACTACTATACAATTTCCAGCATATACAATTCATTAGTTGAGCTATACAGACTACTGTACAATTTACAACATATACAATTCATCAGTTGAGCTATACAGACTACTATACAATTTACAGCATATACAATTCATCAGTTGAGCTATACAGACTACTATACAATTTCCAACATATACAATTCATCAATTGAGCTATACAGACTACTATACAATTTACAGAATATACAATTCATCAATTGAGCTATACAGACTACTATACAATTTACAGCATATACAATTCATCAATTGAGCTATACAGACTACTATACAATTTACAGCATATACAATTCATCAGTTGAGCTATACAGACTACTATACAATTTCCAGCATATACAATTCATCAGTTGAGCTATACAGACTACTATACAATTTACAGCATATACAATTCATCAATTGAGCTATACAGACTATTATACAATTTACAGCATATACAATTCATCAGTTGAGCTATACAGACTACTATACAATTTACAGCATATACAATTCATTAGTTGAGCTATACAGACTACTATACAATTTACAGCATATACAATTCATGAATTGAGCTATACAGACTACTATACAATTTACAGCATATACAATTCATCAGTTGAGCTATACAGATTACTATACAATTTCCAGCATATACAATTCATCAGTTGAGCTATACAGACTACTATACAATTTACAGCATATACAATTCATCAATTGAGCTATACAGACTACTATACAATTTACAGCATATACAATTCATCAGTTGAGCTATACAGATTACTATACAATTTCCAGCATATACAATTCATCAGTTGAGCTATACAGATTACTATACAATTTACAGCATATACAATTCATCAATTGAGCTATACAGACTACTATACAATTTCCAGCATATACAATTCATCAGTTGTGCTATACAGACTACTATACAATTTACAGCATATACAATTCATTAGTTGAGCTATACAGACTACTATACAATTTACAGCATATACAATTCATCAATTGAGCTGTACAGACTACTATACAATTTCCAGCATATACAATTCATCAATTGAGCTATACAGACTACTATACAATTTCCAGCATATACAATTCATCAGTTGAGCTATACAGACTACTATACAATTTCCAGCATATACAATTCATCAGTTGAGCTATACAGACTACTATACAATTTACAGCATATACAATTCATCAGTTGAGCTATACAGACTACTATACAATTTCCAGCATATACAATTCATCAGTTGAGCTATACAGACTATTATACAATTTTCAGCATATACAATTCATCAATTCAGCTATACAGACTACCATTCAATTTACAGTAAGCCTGTATACAATTCATACCCATTTTCGACTATATTTTGGCGGAAGCTCGCAAAATACAGAACACTACAAATTAAAATTTCACCTTCTTCATGCAGAAAATACTGTAAGTAATTGAATTACAGTACAGCAGAAACGAAGATAACAAGAATATAACTTATGTAATGGAACGTGGCGACATTGTTACCTGTTGAAAGAAATTTTTAAGAACGTTGAGAAAATGAGGCAAATTACAAAGATCTAAAATATTCTCAGAAGAATTGAGGTCTAGTTTTATTGTAGTTCTTATTTTGCGTTCATATATTCGTTTAGTTGAATTCGTTTTCGTCATCTTAATTGTGAATCTCCGTATGCCACCCATGGCGAGAACGTGACTCGCGAGACATTGTGGCTCGCAGTGATAGGTGAGCATTCGCTTGCTTCTAACCTCCGCCAACCCCCACCCTCTCACTCACTGGAGTCAAACTCCGTTCCATTTGTATTTGTCTCTGACCTGCGAGTGGCATATGTCTTTCTCGAAACCATGTACGAAAGTTCCAAGTAGGATGGGAGGACGCATTTTTTTGCTGTCAGTATGATGAGAATATTAAATGTATGATTTGTTCACAAGTATTACGAGGAAAACGGTTGTATAACATAAAACGGCATTATACTACATGTTACTGATGAAACATTAAAAGGTTAAATGTTGTTGTTGTTGTCATCATCATCATCATCATCTCTGTACGTCGACCCTTTTTCAGCAGATGTACGAATAATGCGGTTAACTCTTCAATTTGGACTCGCTGATTTGCTATGTGATGTCAAATGAAAGCTAGATGTAAGGACTTGACAAATATTGAACTTTCAAATCTTTGCCAAAAAATAAATATCTGAAGCTTCGTTCTTCCGCATGCTCTGTTGAAGTCATGTTCGCTACAACTTACGTTTGCGAAAAATTATTTTCAACAATTAAAATAGTAAAAACCAAATTTAGATCACGACTGACAGACAAATACCTTCGTGATCAACTACGACTGGCAGTAAGTGACATAATTCCTGATTTTGAAACTCTGTCGCAGAGACATTGTGAAGACAGTTAATTTTAGGTTGTGATAATTGTTCATTTCTTTCTTTCTTACACGTACTAAACATTAGTTTGTAGCCTTGTACTGCATAAAATTATATTTAAGTACTTAACGTAAGGAAAATGAAAATTCGTTAATAAGTCAGACAGTTGCTTCACTTCCCCTTCGGGTGTCCGCCTCCCTCCATAGGTGCTATTCACGTTGCAGGTTACATAGTGGCTCGGCGCACGATTATGTTTTCGCCATCGCTGCCCTATACAGTAGCCTTGACTCGAAGTGGAGATGTTCAGGTCGTTTGAAATTTAATCCGGAAGCTTTCCTCTGTATGAAAGACAGAGCATACGCTTATCTGTCTTTTAAACACTTTTTGACATAATAATTACTATTCAAAATACCACCTCATTCTAGTGCCGAGGTCATGGAAAGCATGGGGCTCTACCTCCATGCCCCCCAAGTGCCTTCATGGCATGTTACGGGGATACCTTTATCTTTTTTTACTTATTCAAAACAATAACACAAAATACGAATTGTGAGCCAGTTCAAGAAGCTAAGGAAGGAAAACCATACAAGAAAGCGAGACCTCTGAACATGAGCAATTTTTGGTCGATTATAAAGTAATTTAAGAAAGCTTTGTTTCTAGGTAAAAGTTTCGATATTTAACATAGCTTTGTGCGTTGTGGAATCGTCATTCCCTCAAGTATGTAAAGTTGCTCGTATGACTCATCCCATAATCAATGCAAGCTATAGCCCGAAGGTACACGACATTAAATTCATTCATGAAATTTCCTGCAAGGGGAAGCGTCAAAATGCAAGCACTTAAAAAGTGCCAAAACCCTCATTCAACTAATCCACTCAATTTAACTTGCTAATCATTCCTTTTAAAAATAGTCAGTGGCGACAAACAAGATGAGAATGGAATCGATTTTCCATGTAAGTGTGTGGGACAGCATATTGTTCTCAGAGGTAACATATTCTGCATGGGAAGAACTCCATGTGGTTACAACAAGGGAAGGAATATGCGGTTGTAACCCTCAAGTTTCGGTATCTTGGGTCCTGAAATAAGTTAAATCGACACCCCTCTTGAGGATTAGTGTCTAGTTCAAGGGGGTGGAGTAGAAATGAAAGGGAGGCCATAGTTGTAAGAGGGGTGGGAAGTAGCTAAGGGGTCTCAGGGGCTGTAAGCCTTCTGATGTGGAATTTGCCTCTGGCTTGACCCTCCCAGAATCAACTCTCGTTGGCGCTTAAAGGTTTCGCTCGGTCTTCTACAGTCACCCCGAAAGTTCCCTTAGATGTTCGTCACCCCTGAAGCTCCTTACAGTGGAAGGAAGGCGCGTGGCTTGTGTGAATGTATGTAACATCTCGCGCGCACGGTTTCAATTTCTTGTATAGTTCAATTAAATTCAAGACTTAGGCCCGGTTGCAGAAACACCGATCAAAATATGATTGGCAATCAAGGAGGGTTTGATTGGCCATCAGTTCTATTTCTGTTGCAGAAAGAACAATCAGTTTTTGATCGGAGATCAGTCTTCCATCAGATCTGATCAACAGATTTTTGCTGGTTAAGTCACTGATCATCGATCAAGTAGGCTATTTATGTTCTGTTTATAATGCAGTTAGTGTAATGTATATAGTAAATAGTTTTGTTACTTTCAAAAATTGAAACAAATATATGCAGACAGACAAATCGAAACCTTGCACTTTCTCCTATGAACAAAGTTCTGATAATGCTGAGATTTTATGCTGTTGGAATTTTTCAGGCGGTCTAAAGTTATCTTGTTAGGGTCCACAAATCAACTATTTGCCGAGTAGTTAGGAATGTTACGTATGAAATTGCTTTCTTTCTCGGGGTCTCATAAATTCCCAAACTTCAAACAGGGAACGATTTGAAATCCAGAGAAAATTTTCAGCCATGTCAGGATTTCCAAGAGTAGCCTAATATTGGTTGTATAGACTGCTCACATCCCCATCCAATTACCTGGTTGAAATGATGCCGAATTTTATCGAAATAGAAAAGGTTTCTTTTCTGTGAATATACAGGCAATATGTAGCCTACGCCATCATTTCATTGAAAGTCTGGAATATTGTAGCCTGTTGGCAGGGTTCTACACATGACAACACAATATTTTAAATGAGTAGGTTACGAGCTCCATTTGTAAACAGAGAGATGGGAAATGGAATTATTTTGGGTTATGGAGGCTATGCATATGCCAATTTCTTGTCGACTCCCCTAGCAAATCCCACAACAGAAGCCCCCTTACGTTTTTTGTTTCCTTCATTTTTTTTCGCTATATTGTAGTCTGTATATAAAATAAAATCCGCCTGTTTCCTTTCTACAAAAAACAACAAAATAGCAAAACATTCACTTGAACATTCACTTGTTTTCCTAGTCACCGCCCACTTGATGCATTCGTTTCGCGACTTTTAAAGAGCATCAAATTGGCTATGGTTGCTAAACAGCGCTGTTGTCAAATGTATTTCTTTCTCAAATCAGCAATTAGTAAATTGAGGCAGGTTGATTTGAGATTCACGTTTGTGCAACGCAATGAACAAACAAATAAATCAGACATCAACTGATTGGCGATCAGGGACTGATTTGATTTGTGTTTCTACAACCGGGCCTTAAAGCTTCAAGCGATATACTGGCTGTTCAGTTCAAAATGTGTCTTGGCTCGCTGTATGCCGTAATGTGGCTAGCTGATGAGCATAGAGAATTCAATCTTCCTACACTTCCGCAGCTCAGGTGTATAATCTAAGAGGCAGAGAAGTTGGCTAGCAAGTACGGCGTTCATTCTGAAGAGTACGTACCGATACGTACGGTAACGCCGGTAGTGGCAGGAATGTGAACTGTTTGGCAATACGTACTGTCGGGATATGGGGAGAGGGTTAAGACGATTACTTACGTATTTGTTGACATTAACTTCGACGGTCAACATGGACACGGAGCATTTGATTTGTGTTGTGGAATGTTACCGTACGCAACCGATGATAACAAATACCCTGCGTACGACTTGCCGGCGCAAAACACAGTTCGAAAGAGGTTATGGTAGCACACAGACCGTACAGACCGCCATCTGTTGCTACGACGTTCAAGTTATACCATACACGTTCTCAAGTTCAGATTGAAGAACGCCTTAAATAATAGGCAACTTCTCTAACATATAAGTTGAAACTCGCTTCAAATCGGTGACCCAACAACAGTGACGTCATGACACACTTTGAAATGAACACCCAGTAGAAAGGACGACGGGACAGACATGGTGTAGATAATGATGATGACGTCAGGGATGATACAGCGAATTTTTTTTTACATTTTCTTCGCCGACATCTTGGTGCTATCATCCCTTAATTAAAATTGAGATTTTCCTATGCAAGTACTTTCGCTAAGTCATCACGGCCTGGTTACAGGGGAGCCATACAATTGTGTTACCACGTCCCCGGGCGTAATGCGGGGAAGAGGTTTAAAATCTTCCATATTGTTTATATTTTGCTCTCCAGTGGATTTTAAGGAAACGCTATGAACTAATGAAGATGTAAAGTGACTGTAGTTGAGACAGCGATGCACTATGCAGGGATTTAAGTTAAGTAACGCACTAATTGCACTCAGCAACTGTAATATTAGGCGTTTACGCTAGTTTCCTTTCTTTTTATACGAACTACGAAAATAAAGTATTGTCATACCTCAAGAATTCGATTTCAAGATTATGACTCATCTAGACGTAACAGCATCGCTCGTGCTAAAGAAAATGGTTTTGAATATTATGTAATCTGTTTTGTACAGCAATTTCTCCTCAACTATTGGACGGATTTTGTTTTCATTTCATTCATTCATTCATTTATTATTACTTACTTACTTACTGGCTTTTAAGGAACCCGGAGGTTCATTGCCACCCTCACGTAAGCCCGCCATTGGTCCCTATCCAGAGCAAGATTAATCCATTCTCTATCATCATATCCCACCTTCCTCAAATCAATTTTAATTTTATCTTCCCATCTACGTCTCGGCCTCTCTAAAGGTCTTTTTCCCTCCGGCCTCCCAAATAACACTCCATATGCATTTCTGGATTCGCCCATATGTGCTACATGCCCTGCCCATCTCAAACGTCTGGATTTAATGTTCCTAATTATGTCAGGTGAAGAATACAATGCGTGCAGTTCTGTGTTGTGTAACTTTCTCCATTCTCCTGTAACTTCATCCCTCTTAGCCCCAAATATTTTCCTAAGAACCTTATTCTCAAAAACCCTTAACCTACATTCCTCTCAAAGTGAGAATCCAAGTTTCACAACCATACAGAAGAACAGGTCCTTTATTATTATTATTATTATTATTATTATTATTATTATTATTATTATTATTATTATTATTACAAGCGAAATTATTTGATTTTATCATGATTTTTAAGTGAACTTATAGGACTAGTTAAAATTATCTGAATCCCTCTTTAAAAGACGGTGTTTCATAGTGAGATTTTTGTAATTTTAGTCCCTATTTAAGTGCATATTTCTTATGTATTTAGTGCATAGTTGCATGCATATTATAGCAAATTTCAGTGCATATAATTTCTGGGAATGTCATAAGAGAAATAGAATGGAAATACATTTCTACAATTCGATAAAAATGGAATATGGAAACATGATTGATTTGAATTGTACGGTCTTTACGTATAATATCTGGCCTATAAAGGTTGGTAGTCCTGTTTCTCAAGTTCGTATCCCATTTCAGTTCAAGCACATTTTCTAGGTAAGTATTTCTTCTGAAAAGCTGACTTCATAACAGGGTCGTAAGCAGTTAGGATGCAGGAAGGCAAATATACGGTCCAGAGCGATACAGTCCTGAAGGACAGTAATGCAGCTTCTTGGCCGTGTGTTTGCTTGTTATAAACAACTCTGTGCTGAATTAAGATCGCTGATACGCCGCTCGGAGAATATAGAACCCACGCTTGCATTAGATAACTTCTGGTGTAGGAAACAAGACAAAAACATCGTCTGTTATAGTTTCTTCCTTCCATTGTGTGAAGTGGAATTGCATTATCTTTTAAAGGAGAATGTTTTCTTTTCTCCAGGTTGTTTTGAGGGTAAAAATACCGCTTTATCCTGCTTCCTATTCCGAGAACAATTGAAGTACTTTGTGTAAAAGTGAAACAAAATCTGTCACACAAGTCTGTGTAGGCGGAGGCAGGGTTGTAATGGAACGCGGTGTTACCTCGCACACTTTCCGCTGTAGGAAATCTGTTGTTATAACATAATAAAGCACCGTTCTTCAATTAAGACATAAAAAAATATTAATAATGTTAATCAACTAGTAGTATGTGAGGACAAGTCGTTAAAAATACATTCATTTGTAAAACATCATAGGATTAAGCATCTTCTGTGATGTTCAATGAACAAGTATTCATAGGCTATCTCGGAAGGAATTAATTTTACAACACATATTTAAATATGATACTATTTTTCTTGTTTTGATGAATACTACCACCTCTCAAAATATTGAACGTCTTTTTAACGCCATGTATAATATAGGCTAATTGGATTTAAAATTCGCAAGTTTTCTCTTAACGAAGAATATGCCTGTTTATTTCGAATATAGGCCCCTATAATTTTATATTAATTACTAGGGCTATGTAAAGGGAGCAGTTAAAGCTAGTGATGGTACCGAGTATAGCTGCGGCGGGTATAGTCTGTACCCCTGCTTACGTCAAGTTGTAGGGGAAATTCACCCCATTCCATCCGCCGCAGCTATACTCGGTACCATCACTAACTTTAACTGCTCCCTTTTCATACTTACTTACTGGCTTTTAAGGAACCCGGAGGTTCAATGCCGCCCTCACATAAGTGCGCCATTGGTCCCTATCCTGAGCAAGATTAATCCATTCTCTATCATCATATCCCACCTTCCTCAAATCCATTTTAATATTATCTTCCCATCTACGTCTCGGCCGCCCTAAAGGTCTTTTTCCCTCCGGTCTCCTAACTAACACTCAATATGCATTTCTGGATTCGCCCATACGTGCTACATGCCCTGCCCATCTCAAACGTCTGGATTAAATGTTCCTAATTATGTCAAGCGAAGAATACAATGCGTGCAGTTCTGTGTTCTGTAACTTTCTCCATTCTCCTGTAACTTCATCCCTCTTAGCCCCAAATATTTTCCTAAGCACCTTATTCTCAATCACCCTTAATCTCTGTTCCTCTCTCAAAGTGAGAGTCCAAGTTTCACAACCATACAGAACAACTGGTAATATAACTGTTTTATAAATTCTAATTTTCAGATTTTTCGACAGCAGACTGGATAGCCCTATTAATTACTTTTCATGCAAATGTTATTTAGCAGTTCAAATTATATTTAGTGTTTCACAAATATTACAATATACAGTGTGTTTCAAAAGTGATGATCAAAAATTTAGGTATGAAAGTTAAAAACAAAGAAAAGCAAAAAAAGTTCCACTAAACATGATTCCGCTAATTAATCCTTTATGAGATAATGCCGTTCGGTGCTGGTTGGAGCCCGCTGAAAGTACTAATTCCAACAAAAGCAGTGACAATTTTATTTCATTTTTCAATCAGGGGACAGTAAAATTCAAAATTTTGGCTTCAACACCACAGAAATGTGATTGAACATACACCAAAGAAACTTTCTTGTTTGAACAACAGTAAAGTTTGTGGTTAAATAAGCTACAGTGCAGTATGAATATGTTAACTGAAGAATTTTGCAGCAGGTGTTCAAAATGCTGATCAATTCTTGGTCATTCTTCATTTGCTGGAAGGCATCTACAAACCGATGCTAAAATTCTTCAGGTGTGGTGATGTCTGTTGTGTAAACTGGTTTTTTTCATAAACCCACACACAAAAATGGAATCGATTTAAATTCGGTGATCTAGATATAAGTCCTCCTCTACCTATCCACCGTTCGTCTGTTTAGATATCGTCTCACACTTAGAAGGTAATGGGATGGGAAGAGTACGGCATACATACGAAATATGAATGTTGCCGCTTTACCCTATCCAGGCACTCTGTTCACTGGTGGCTCCAACCATTAAAAATGGCATTATCTAGTAAACAGTTAATTTGCGCACCCATATTTACTGGAACTTTTTTGCTTCGTTTCATTTTTACTTCTCATCCCAAAATTTTTTTGAAACACCCTGTATAGTTTTTATTTATTTATCTCCTATAGACCTATAGCCCAGAGTTTAACGCTCCATGCTGACACATGATACCTGTCGTCTCGCTTCATTTACCTTTCTTCCCACCATAATCTGAACACACGTTCTCGCCATGAAACAATACTAACAATACCATCCCATCGCACATCCTCATACTCATCCTCTTTCACAATAGCCTGCCAAGACTCTGGAATTCGCTACCTGCTAGCATCAGGGACTGTCGAAATAAAATTGATTTCAAATGCTAACTTACTAGGCACTTGGTCAGTAATTGATTTCTTGTAAATACTTTCCTTAACCTCTTCCCTTACTATATATTTTACCAGTTTCGTGAAAAAAGGTGTCATATTTTTTTATTTTCGTAAACAGTTCATTTAATATTGCAGAATCACTGTACATCACTAATTTTCTTACATACTTAAAAAAATCACTATGTAATAGACAATGGGACTCAAACGAGTTAACTCGGGTTAAAAAATTTTGACACATGTTAGCAACCCGAGTTAACTTGGGATAATAAGGAAAGTGGTTAATCTATCACAAAATATTTCAATATCCAGTAATTTCATCACTATACAATTTTGTTATTCTAGGTTTAATTTGTAATTCAGTAAAAATAAAATATTCTTTGTTTTTCTATGACTATTACACTCTTACTACGTCATACTACTTTTGACCAATAAAACGGTGCGAAAGGACGTATTTCAACCAATCAGGGCTGCTTATCGCACAATTTTATCGCGTCCCTAGCATTTGTTTAATTTTATCGCGTCCCTAGCATTTGTTTCTTTGTTTGCCAACATTTGAAACTGCGCTGGTCTGGACGTCAAAAATATATATAAAATTACAAACCACTCCAGTCGATGCACAGCAGTTTCAAATATGACTCGCATTGGCATTCAAGAACAAGAATTAATAAAGATCACTGATCATACCTATGCATCTTCTGAAATCCGATTTACAAATAAATGAAGAGCACCATTCGGAAATCCTGAATAAGTTGAATACACCATGTAGGCCTAAATCAACGAGTTCCACTTCTATTACGCACACGTCCAATATAACATCAATTGAACCACCAACCACATTCAAATTTGAAAATTGTACATTCAATAATTATTCCTTTTGAAATTATTCATGTTTATTTTTTGTCATCGTCGTTAATTAAAACTTTTCTAACACTTGTGTATATTAGTTAGGTTATGTTATAGCTTCTGCTCTGAGAGGATAAAAAGAACTTCTGCTATATGATATTATGGATAGTCACGTATCAGAGATTGTTTAATATTAAGATTTATTGAATAGTAATCATTACAGTGTCTGTATAAAGACACTACTGCCATCTAGCATGCATCTAGCGTAATATTTGTAATGTTGAGATGGTACAATAATACATTTGAAGACAGTTGAAGGGTACACGGGAAAAACGAACAATGTCACATTTCCATTAGAGGTGGGACAGTGATCTATTTCAGTATATTACTGCAAAATTTATTGATATTTCTACTTGAAATGAAGGAAATGATGAGTGTATCCGTGGTTTTAATTCTCTTTTACCACTTTTAATAAAAATGACACTAAAGTTTGTAGTAATACAGTGAATTAGATAATGACATCACCCTTAAGAGCATTGTGACGTTGTTCGTTTTTCCCGTGTACCCTTCAGTTGTATTTTCGTAAGTCAGTTAATATTTTATTGTATTGGAGTACTTCGTTACTTCTAATCTTTATATACTTTCTTCTAATCGTGTAATAGTCAATTAAATCCCACTCGACTTTTGATTTTCTCTAGATAAATCAAAACGTCTATTGAGATTACTATTGATAAATTATCTAGCTTTCATTAGTCAGGTAATCTTTTCGTACTTTGATTTTATTGTAGTTGTAATTGTAAATTTAATACTAATTGTAATTTTATTTGTAATTGTAACTGTAAATCTAACTCTAATTGTAATTATATTCTTCATATTATAGTTGGAATCTCCTGGCAGAGGGGCAGAAAGGCCCAACGGCCTTATCTCTACCGGGTTAAATAAATAAATACTGAATACTAAATAATGGTGGGACTATTTTCTGTATCATATCACACTCCCAACGGTCAAAGAGTGAATGACCAAATTAAAATTCAGAGATTGCTACTCTAAATGTTATTGCCAGAACTCGGAAGGCTGTAAATTCTGATGATCCATTTAAAATAACTACAGAGCCAATGACGAATCACAGACAATCGCGTCGTTTGGTATGTAATACAATATAGAGAATATATACGTAATTAACAGAAACGTTGATATTCAGGTTCGTTTTTAATTGGTACCGGGTATTGAAGCCAGACTGCCTCTAGTATTTCATCCTCTCATGCCGTCGTTGGTCTCTTTTGTCACATAAGTTCGTTTTCAGGTTTAGACTTTCAAAACATAAACACAAATGGAAAATCATTAGCGCAATTGAGTGATATTTTAGTATGCACTTGTTTGCGGCAACACGGTCGGTTTTGTGCATTTTTGGTCCGCTTGAAATGCCAGCTGTATGTTCAGTGTTTTTGCATAATAGTGCCGATATACCATGATAGTAATTATTTCTGTCCTGTACTTGACTCCAATGGGAAATGAAATTCAGAGCACGATGACTGTGGCCCAACCGAAACTTCTCGATCTCTGGAAGTTATTTCGCTACTAGACACATTATTGTTATTATTATTATTATTATTATTATTATTATTTGTATTACATATTCTTTTCATTAGCCCAATTGATAAGATTTTTTGTATTCGACAGATAATGGAGAAAAAATGGGAGTATAAGTGTACAGTACATCAGTTATTCATAGATTTCAAAAAGGCGTACGACTCGGTTAAGAGGGAAGTATTGTATGATATTCTTATTGAATTTGGTATTCCCAAGAAACTAGTTCGATTAATTAAAATGTGTCTCAGTGAAACATACAGCAGAGTCCGTATAGGGTAAGTTTCTATCTGATGCTTTTCCAATTCACTGCGGGCTAAAGCAGGGAGATGCACTATCACCTTTACTTTTTAACTTCGCTCTAGAATATGCCATTAGGAAAGTTCAGGATAAAAGGCAGGGTTTGGAATTGAACGGGTTACATCAGCTGCTTGTCTATGCGGATGACGTGAATATGTTAGGAGAAAATCCACAAACGGTTAGGGAAAACACGGGAATTTTACTTGAAGCAAGTAAAGAGATAGGTTTGGAAGAAAATCCCGAAAAGACAAAGTATATGATTATGTCTCGTGACGAGAATATTGTACGAAATGGAAATATAAAAATTGGACATTTTTCTTTTGAAGAGGTGGAAAAATTAAAATACCTGGGAGCAACAGTAACAAATATAAATGACACTCGGGAGGAAATTAAACACAGAATAAATATGGGAAATGCCTGTTATTATTCTGTTGAGAAGCTTTTATCATCCAGTCTGCTGTCAAAAAATCTGAAAGTTAGAATTTATAAAACAGTTACATTACTGGTTGTTCTTTATGGTTGTGAAACTTGGACTCTCACTTTGAGAGAGGAACATAGGTTAAGGTTATTTGAGAATAAGGTGCTTAGGAAAATATTTGGTGCTAAGAGGGATGAAGTTACAGGATAATGGAGAAAGTTACACAACACAGAACTGCACGCATTGTATTCTTCACCTGACATAATTAGGAACATTAAATCCAGACGTTTGAGATGGGCAGGGCATGTAGCACGTATGGGCGTATCCAGAAATGCATATAGAGTGTTAGTTGGGAGGCCGGAGGGAAAAAGACCTTTAGGGAGGCCGAGACGTAGATGGGAAGGTAATATTAAAATGGATTTGAGGGAGGTGGGATATGATGATAGAGACTGGATTAATCTTGCTCAGGATAGGGACCAATGGCGGGCTTATATGAGGGCGGCAATGAACCTCCGGGTTCCTTAAAAGCCAGTAAGTAAGTATATAAGCTATCTGCCACAACCTCAATCAGAGGTAATTATGTTATTATACTCATTAAAATAATGATAATGAGCAGTCCTTGTAGTCTTTGTTGAAACAAAGCTATACAGTGCACGTGGTTGTGATAATGTATTTAATTTTCAAGTGATGGAAACGTTTAAAATAGTTAGTAATTAGTTTTCCCATGATACAAACAACCCTCGTCCGAATGTCCAGTATGATTTTTCCACTGAAGTATTTGTTGTATTGGAAATCAGCAGTGCTGCGAGCCTGTGGAATTGGAAAGCATGTTTGTGAACATAAAAAGAAACACGTAAAATTCTATATGTGAACCTGGGCGTATAGGTAGCTATTTTTTTTATGTTCGCTGGTGTGATGGTTATTGTGGGCAAAAAGTACGCGTCCCTAAACTTTCGGTTCGTTGGAAGTTTCACAGCGCTGGTTCGATTCCCTCTCCTCCCCTCTCTATATCTCTTTGACAAAAAAATGTGGGTATGGAGGAGAGAAATAAAGAGCCGTTGAGGGGGGGGAGGAGGTTGCAGATCCTCCTCTGATACTGGAGCATAACTGCGTTACTTTCATTAGCAAGCAGAGATATGCATGATGATGGTGAGGGGTCCCCTGGTGGGTACTCGAAACCCGCACATCCACAATGCACGTTTAAATGTAATTGTTTCTGATTAGGATAAAACGAACCAACTCCAGAGGCGGGCGATGCTAGCTCTTGTTCAAGTTTGTACCTAGCGATCATCTCTGTGTTCGTGACATTTTATTGTGCTATTTTATAGTTATTTAGTAAACTAGGACAGAGTATTCAATTATCTAATAAATAAAGCTGTTCACTTTTTAATTTTACACATATCGTTCTTGTATCCGCCATATTTTTATTTAACATTCCATGATATTCATACATTGCTTACAGCTAGAATATGGAACAAGTCAAAAAACTTAGGGGAGAGTCGGGTAGTATCGGACAGTGCGTTTTTTTTCATCTACCACCATATGGCAGTACCTGAATGACATGGTTACGTTTCTCTATGCGACATCACAGAAACGTAACCATGTCAATCAGGTACTATCATTGTGTGGTAGATGAAAGAAACTCACTGTCCGATATTACCCGACGTCCGATACTACCCGACTCTCCCCTAATACTATTATAAAATCTTAATTTATAGTCACAGTCTAGATGAAATATGTAGTAGTAGTAGTAGTAGTAGTAGTAGTAGTAGTAGTAGTAGTAGTAGTAGTAGTAGTAGTAGTAGTAGTAGTAGTAGATTTATTTAGCCTGGCAGAGTTAAGGCCATGAAGCCTTCTCTTCCACTCAACCAGGTTTCAATAATATACATGAAATACAATATTTGATTACAAAACAACACAAAAGAAAATACCTTAGAAATTACATAAAACATAGTAGAAAATTACAATAGTCAAGATCAGTTACATAATATAAAATTATAAATAGTCAAGATCGGTTATGTAATATATAAAATAAAGTAGAAAATTATACATAATCAAAATCAGTTACATAACATAAGGGGAATATACACACTCACACACATACACACACACACACACACACAAACACACAATTTATAAGACCTAAAATGCCCGAGATAAATTCGACGATTAATTCACTTGAGATATATTATACAGTTAATATGCTAATAGGAGAATACATGTGAGTTACAAGACATAAAATGTTGATTAGCAAAGTCGTACTAAATGGCATACAAATCCAAATGATTAAGAAATATATCAACATGAGAAAAAAAAAGAAGAAGAGAGAGGAGAAAAAAATAACTTGGTCATTTAAGACTAGAAACTTCCGCAAGAGTCTAGTTCTGTTCATTAAAAACATTTACAGACGAGATTTACAATATGTTGTTGTTGTCTATGCCAGGCGTTTGACAATAAAGTCATTTGACCTCTTGCACTCCAATATTTTTCAAAGATATTATCATGGCCAGCCACTGAAGCACAGATTTTGAGGTGTCTCGAATCAATTTCTTGGTTTGAGTTGCACAATGGGTAGTTAGGGGACTGATATATTCCAATTCTATGCAGATATTTGGCCAAACAATCATGGCCTGTTGCCAATCTAAATGCAGCTACAGACGATTTTCGTGGTAAATCGGGAATTAACTGTGGATTATGATGCAGAGAGTTCCATTTTTTACCTTGAGCTTGTGTTATCAAATTTTGTTTCTTGAAGTCTAAATATATAGATTTAATAAATCTTTTCACAGAGTAATACGTAGATTTAGTAACAGGTCTGTAAGTAGCAGTGCTGCCCTTCTTTGCTAAAGTATCCGCATTCTCGTTTCCCAGGATTCCACAATGGGATGGTATCCATTGGAATACAATTCTTTTATTGAGTGATATTAATTGAGAGAGCATTTTAGTTATTTCTGCTGTTTGAGATGAAGGTGTGTGTTTAGAGACTATTGATAGAATAGCTGCTTTGGAGTCTGACAATATAACTGCATTCTGACATTTATTGATGTGGCATAGAAGATTCCTGAGATTTCACTTATTGCAATGCAATATATACTGTATCATAATCTTTGGTAAAATATACGGGAGTATTTCTCAGGCTTGAAGGAGAAATACTTCGACTAGGATTCAACCAAGAGAAATGTGCGAGTCCTCGACATAAGCACACCAAAATCAGAGAATATAAAAACGAAATAATTACGCGTACTTTCGAAATTTAATTACTATAAAAGTATTTATATAATATCCTCATGCAACTGTCTCTTTATACCAAGAATAAAAAGAACATAAAGTTGTCGATGTTATTAAAATCAAATTTCAGCATCCATGAAAATGGTCGACCTGGTTGGCGAGTTGGTATAGCTCTGGCCTTCTATGCCCAAGGTTGCGGGTTCGATCCCGGGCCAGGTCGATTGCATTTAAGTGTGCTTAAATGCGACAGGCTCATGTCAGTAGATTTACTGGCATGTAAAAGAACTCCTGCGAGACAAAATTCCGGCACATCCGGTGACGGTGATATAACCTCTGCAGTTGCGTGCGTCGTTAAATAAAACACAACATTTTCCATGAAAATGAAAAATGATTCTCAACATGAATAGCGTATTTTGTATACACAAATTTTCTAAAGAATAACTGATCCTTTTTAAATTCTAGGCATAAATCTCATTAAACTTTTATCAATTAATAGATTTACCTAACCGCTCGTAAGAAATAAATACTTACTTACTTTAAGGAAACCAGAGGTTCATTGCCGCCCTCACATAAGCCCGCCATTGGTCCCTATCCTGAGCAAGATTAATCCAGTGTCTGCCATCATATCCCACCTCCCTCAAATCCATTTTAATATTATCTTCCCATCTACGTCTCGGCCTCCCCAAAGGTCTTTTCCCCTCTGGCCTTCCAACTAACACTCTATATGCATTTCTGGATTCGCCTATACGTGCTACATGCCCTGCCCATCTCAAGCGTCTGGATTTAATGTTACTAATTATGTCAGGTGAAGAATACAATGCGTGCAGTTCTGTGTTGTGTAACTTTCTCCATTCTCCTGTAACTTCATCCCTCTTAGCCCCAAATATTTTCCTAAGAACCTTATTCTCAAAACGTAAGAAATATTAGCGAATTGAAATAAATGAGACGAACATGTGCTATTATTAAAATATGAGGTCCACAAAATTCCATAAAAGCTAGAGAAATTAAATCGCCAAGCAACATTTTGAAATTTTATCCGAACAAATGTAACATTTGAAAATTCCTCTCCGGAACGATAAGTTGAATTTTTTATCATCAAATTTCTGCACATTTAAAACACAAAATTACAATTCTATCAATCATTTATTATCATAATACACTGCTGTCTTAAATTGACTGAGCGTATCGAGAATTATTTCAATAGCTTTCCCAAAACAGGCTATGGAATGTTTCAATATGAAACAACTTTTATCTCGAAAAGGAAGCGAAAACGAGCCAAATTGTAATAAACTTTTCGTTTAAGATATCTCTGGGAATAAGCCCTTGCAATTAAAGACATTACTTGCGGTTCATTTTGTATGTAATCCGTGAATTCTGTGATTTTACAGTCATGCAAATTTTCGAAAAATAAAAAATATTTTTGTGTGAAATCAGATAGTGATACTTTCGTTCCTGTATTTTGCAGCTAGTAGTTGAACAGAATAGTTGGGAGGCCGGAGGGAAAAAGACTTTTGTGCGAGATCGTGCGTATTTGCTTGGTTTAGGCACAAAACCAATCCGCGGAAAGTCTAAAATTCCACATTCAGTATTCCCAACCTAACACACATAACAATTTCCCTCTTCTTACCGCTTAAGCGACATATTGATTTTACTGCTATTAGGCTTTTAATATATTATTTTTAGAGACGTTCAATATAGTAATAATTATAAATTGGAAACTTACCACTGCAATTTCACCTAAATTGCACTGTTAATTATTGTTTTTAAATATTTGCAAAAATTAAGTAAACTCTACAACTCCACTAAAGTTACTGCATTCGTGATGCAAGTAACATTAAGGAAGCCGTGAAAAAATCAACAAGATTCCAGGCTCATCATAGACTGGGGGAAAAAAGACAGACGTATATCACGGCCTGCTGGAGTATAGTAAACACAGAAAACATTTTAAAGCAACAATTTTGAAGATAGATATTTTTGTTTTGCAAATTTGGCGTCATTGAACAGAAACCAAGATGGAGATTTCATTGCAACTAACTAGAAATTCCTCTTTCAGGTATGTAATAAACGATCTTCGCACAAAATAATGTACGATACACACGAGCGGTATGTTTTTCTCTCAATTCTCGGAAATTAAAAAAGCTCAACTATGTTTCGCTTTTTCAAACTTTTCCTCGAACATGAAAACTTCAACATACCGCTCTTGTAACGCATATTACTATTGTGGAGGCCGAGATGTAGATGGGACGATAATATAAAAATGCATTTCAGGGAGGTGGGATATGATGGTAGAGACTGGATTAATCTTGCTCAGGATAGGGACCGATGGCGGACTTATTTGAGGGCGGCAATGAACCTCCGGGTTTCTTAAAAGCCATTGGTAGAGAACTAGTTGAACAGAAACTTCGACACAGCAGAAAATAGACTTTACTATGTCATTTGTTGCAATTTTTGTATTGTGAATTTAGATTTTGTTCAAAATTACTGAAGACTGTATTTTTCTTTCAGGTCCTCCATTCTGCTGCTTGCGTGACATGTAAGTAATCAGCTTATTTTTATTCCTTCACTTAAGTTGGCACTTAGTACTTATATCTCTGTGAAATTTCGTCAAGGAATATGTTTTCTCTTCACATATATGAACATTCTAATTTTTCTGTCTTTCATAGAACGATCGAAAAAATTTTGGATATAATTTTGTAAAGTATTTTGGGTCTTTAAAACTTTCAAATATAAAAGTGCCGGAAAATACATTTTAATATTTAAATAGACTTAATCAACTTAATTCACGAATATAATGAAGAAACTTCTTATGCCAGCGTTTTACAATAAATTTTCTCCTTGATCTCTGGCACTAACATTTTAATACATAGTTTATGTCAACACTAGACGAGTGATTGAGAAATGTTTAGTCTTATATGGAACGAAGTAACTCTTTGTATCTTGTAGTGAAGCTATAATAATAATAATTTTTTTTATTTATAGTGGCAGAGTTAAGGCCATAGGGCCTTCTCTTACACTCTACCAGGTCACAAAGTATACAAGCAGTTAAAATTTAACAAAAAGTTAAAGAACAGAATACTAACATATTAGAAAAAAAATAATAATAATAGCATAATAAAATCGACATTAAACAACATGAAAATAATACCATAATAGAAAAAAGAAAGTAAAATACATTGGAATATAGCAAAAGCTACTCATTTAGTGCAAATGGTTAATATGGGAAACGTAAGGAAGAATATAACAAAATAGAATGTAATAAAATAATAATAATAAAAAAATTAAATAAAATTCACAATAAAAAGCTATGATAATAAATTCATCAGCTGGTAGGCCTAAGGAGAACAAAAAGGGGAAAGGAAGGAAAGAAATATATATAGCCTATATTTTTAGAAAACTATCGCAGAGAAAAGGGCTTATAACTGAAAGGAATCTGAATTGAAAAAGTGCAATTTTAATTTATTTTTGAAACTAGACAATGTCCGACAGTCTCTGACATATTGTGGTAAGGTTAGGTTAGACATAAAATTGAAATAATGATATTTTCAACAAGATAAATACATAAGATACGTAGCGAATGAATATACGTGATATCATATCTTACCTAGAATAAATTTCATATTTTGTAGTGAAGCAGTAGAGAGCATGGTCATCAACCTTGATACAGGGTGTAATGGATTAATTTATACGATAAAACACCGACAGGCCGTTTCTGCACGACGAGCAACGAAATCACAAGTGTACCCTCAGGTTGTCCGTCTACTTCCATACACAGAAACTTGGAAGGCAGGACAAAGGTCAACTTCCATTTCATATTACTTGTTAGTAAGAAGTGAACCACGTTCCACTCACAGCTAGTCCACAATACATGCTTGTTTCGAGCCTATCTTCCCAAAAGTTTTATACTGTTAGATTTTCTTCATTCTGTTAAGGAATTAACATCTGCCGTCCCACGTGGAACTATTTAAGCCAGGTCTGCAGAACCCGTAAGTAGGGGAAATATGACGTCAGCCTCACTCCACTTCTGTTGGGGATGATCAATTTCCGCTTAGAGTTGTTTACATTCTTTGCCCGTGTAAGTTCCACCAGTGGCGGCACTAATTTTAAAAAAGGTTGTAATAAATTCTTTGTATTTATAATTCATTACCTCGTTCCAATATTTACAATATTATGCTAGATTTTCTGTCGGTAGTTTCTTTGAGATTTCTTTGAACCTAGCCTGCTTTAGATTTTCGAAAACTTTCCTCCTATCATCACATACGAAAACACAGATTTATAGCATTTAAGTAATGAACCTTGAAAGTCACTATTAATTTCAATTCAAAATGAACACAACGAGTGACGTCCTTAATTTAACAGTTTATAAATAAATAATCAATATACAGTTCGTAATAATGAACTTACCCCAAAGTTTGTGCATTCCATAATTCTTAATATGGGCTCTGTTGAAATGTGGTTTAATATTGAAATGACGAGTGGAAATAAACTGGATGGGACACAGTAAACAAGCAAATCTTTCGTCTTCAACAGCAAAATAATCATAGTCTCATTTCTTTTGGAAGTAGTATTTCTTCACGGGTTTGGATTTTACCATATTTCAGTTCTCTTTAAACTGCAGTACGTGTATTTATTTATTTATTTATTTATTTATTTATTTATTTACTTATTTATTTATTTATTTATTCATCCATCCATCCATCCATTTTTTATTTTTTTATTTTTTATTTTTTTGTTTATTTGTTTATTTGTTTGTTTGTTTACTCTTTTACTTATTTAGGCCTACTTATTTACTTATTTATTTATTTTATTTATTTATTTATTTATTTATTTATTTATTTATTTATTTATTTATTTATTTATTTATTTATTTATTTATTTATTTATTTATTTATTTATTTATTTATTTACTTGACTGGAGTGCGTTACAATGTTGAATGACAGCATTGACATCCGGTCATATAGCTATCACTTACTTAAGGTAGGTACAATTTATTTATGTCCTATTACTAGTAAAACCAGTTAAGACCAGTAATGCAAGTTTTGTAAAGACACGAATTAAAACTTTATTAATGCACGAAAAATCATAATAAATTCTTCAAATGAAGTAATTGATTTGTTGCCTGCATGCAACATTTCGTACTTATTTCATTTTAATAGAATACAGAGCACGGAAAGACAAGTCGGGGACTATACTTAACATATTTTACACAAAAAGTGGACTTAATCGGCTTTACTAGTAATAGGACGTTATTATACGTAGGTAGGCAGATCTTCTTACATTATATGCACACATACATTTTAAAATTTATTTTACATATATTTTAACATATTTATTTCCCTCATTCATGTTTCTCTCACTTTCTAAAGGTATGTTCCTAAGGATTTTATTTTCTGTTCATTTGTAATTCTTGATAGCGTGTTGTAGACCCGCCGCCGCGAGAATGAATGTTGATGCAGCCCTGGTAGAAAAGGTGGATGGAGTAGAAGGGATAGTGAGACAGTCGCTCTCAGGAGCTACAGTTTTGTAGGTCTGGTTTAAGCATTCAAATAGACGGAATGTTTAAAGTTTCTTACTTAAAATATTCCGTAAATTTAGTTCCGAGAATATTTCTGTGCCAAGAGAGTGAAATTTGTTTCTGTAATTCAGGAACCTAAGAATTATAGAATTGTTTACACGAGGCTTTTCACGTTGTATATTAAAATAGGCCGCATGACAGCCCCTTCCTGCCATGAACCTCTTGTGGAAGGGTTGTGAATGAAATCAGTGTTCACCTTCTTGCTAGTTATTTGCTATTGTAGACGGTGGTTTGTTTTGGAGTTGCGTAAGGGTTGAGGGGGGGGGGCTCCAATAGGAAGTCGCCGTCGTAATTGCTAATTGTTGCTCCCTCTCACAACATTCTGCTGTGGTGTCGCGCCCCAATTAGCAGGATTGGCTGCAGGAGATCTGTATGAAAACATCGCCGTGACATGGCTGGCGGCGATATAAAACATGTAGCCGGCGACGTAATTGGACTTGGAGATTTTTTTTCGCGTTTTTCTGTCACGTTTTACAATTCTGCCTCGTGTTTATTTTACGATGTAATAAGTATTGATGTTGTGTTACACATATGCGATGAAATCTCTGATATGTCATCACAAACGAGCACGAATTTATTGGATCTGATTGGCATACTT
The DNA here is from genome assembly GCF_040183065.1 of Periplaneta americana. Lineage (NCBI taxonomy): Eukaryota > Metazoa > Arthropoda > Insecta > Blattodea > Blattidae > Periplaneta > Periplaneta americana. The sequence continues at coordinate 205,490,724 of NC_091119.1, read as the reverse complement.
CGGGTTCTAAATTCATTATATCTACGTGTCTTTGTGAAGGAAATAATCTTTCTCAAAACTACCTGTAGGTTTTCCTTCCTGCTCCATAGAGATCACTGCTAGGGCTTGGATTCTTTGGTAATTAAATATTTAATAATCACTGAAATAGAAACACGTAATTGAGTTTTAAGTTTCGGACACAATCACATGAACTTATATTTTTAATTTTATTTCACATAATAGTACATTATGCAACGAGCCTATAATGATAGTAATTAAGACGCAAGTATGTTTGTTTATGAAACGAGCGCAAGCGAGTTTCATAATTTTCATACGAGCGTCTTAATTACCATTATAGGCAAGTTTCATACGACTTTTTATGCTCGACCATATTTCTAACTTGGAATTATTCAGAAATATTCATTTTATTTATATCTGACAGAAGATCGGAAGTGACTTTGGTCATAGCTCGAAATTGTGAGATGTGCGCAGACGCGAAAGTATTGATTTTTTCCGAGGAACAATAATGTCATTGACCTTGATGTAATGCAGAGAATGTATAACCTGGAAATTGATTTAGAATTGAAAAACGAGATGACAAATTGAATTTATTTGAATATTATTTACAATTAACGCTAATTATTATAGTAACAGAACATAACCTTCTGCGACAGTATTGGATTTCCAGCCTCCGTGACGTTTCCCTCGTTGTCTTTCGATTGCATATCCGAGAATAATCGAAAACCTGAACTTTAATGCATAGGTGTACTTTAATGACATGCATTAAAGGACTACTACCAGGTGTATAATTACTACATTTCGGCATGGTCGAGCATAAAAACACATTATCTTAATTTCTGTTTAGGTAAATACATAATTTCAGATATTCACATAAAACACATAACAATTAATAATAATTCTTTATTTATACTGGGAGAGTTATGGCCATAGGGCCTTCTCTTACACTCTACCAGGTCACAAATTATACAAGCAGTTAAAATTTAACAAAGAGTTAAAGAACGGAATACTAACATATTACAAATAATAATAATAATAATAATAATAATAATAATAATAATAATAGCATAATAAAATCGACACTAAACAACATGAAAATTATACAGTACTAGAAAAAAGAAAGTAAAATACATTGGAATATAGTAAAAGCAACTCATTTAGTATAAATGGTTAATATGGAAAGCGTAAGGTAGAATATAACAAAATGGAATGTAATAAAATAATAATAAAAAAGAAAATAAATACGAATATTAATACGAAAATTAAATAAAATTCACAATAAAAAGGCTATGATAATAAATTCATCGGCTGATAAAGAGAACAAAAAGGGGAAAGGAAGGAAAGAAATATATAGCCTATATTTTTACAAAACTATCGCAGAGAAAAGGGCTTATAACTGAAAAGAATCAGTTATGAATAAATAATTTTCAATATAAGCTACATTTCAGATGAATTTCATGTACGATTTAAATTTCATTATCTTTCGAAGTGTTAGGCCTATGAAGAAACTGGACCATATTCGTTAAATTTGTGAAAATGAAAACATCTATGTTAGCTTAGATGAATCTTCAGAATCTACTGAAAGGAAAGTTGGGAGTGTTATCGTTGGAGTAGGCTATAAAAATCATTAAGCGATTTCGAAGAAATGTCTTTTTTAACATGCCAAGAAATGACTACTACGAACCATGTTACAGTTGCAATATTATGCAGTGACTACTTGAGGTCCTTTCTTCTGCCGGTTTCTTCAGCTGTTTTGCTGAGGAGTGCGTTTATGTTTGATAGTAGTGTGTGTTCTGAAATTTAGTTGTGTTTTGAGGATGTGTTTTAGGTGTGTAGAACAGTACGAAATATACAAACACATTAAACACATTCACAACAATCCCCAATACACAACTAAATTTCAGAGCACACACTCTATTTGACTCCACACTACCAAACACAAACGCACTACCCAACAAAAACAATTGAAGAAACCGGCCGAAGCAAGGACCTCACGAATTGAAGTCGAAACTAGTAAATTAATTTAATTTACTACTTAGCTGTTATTTTAATGCTATAAAGTGTTATTATATCCATTCGTAATGTTAAAATTCTTCTGTCGTTGCTGGCATCGTTGAGTCTCTTTCAATGGCCGTTTATAGTAAAGTATCTCTCTAGTATTCAAATATTATTATATCGAAATACTAATATTATTACATATTTGACGTTAGATTGACCAATGAGAATCGGAATTACACTTATAGTTAAAGGTATGCTGCTCTAAATTAATAAGTGGTAGTTTGTCCTCCTACGTTCATTTGTTTCATTTGTATCGTCTCCGTTTCGATGTATCGCAATCCAGCAATTACGTCAGACTCGCAGTCTCAACATTCAACAATAATTAAATAAATTAATTGCAAAATTAATTGCCATAAGTAAAAACGTTTACAATAAAATTAAACATGTTGAAAATTATAGATGAGCAATGATAAAGGAATTTAAAATAAAGTGTTGTTATAACCTCAAATGTTCAGTTTTTTATTCCAAGGAGCCTTTTATTCTTATCATCTCTGCTTCGATTCGACTGTTTTTCTGGATGTTATTACAAATATTATAACCTCAAATGTTCAATTTTTTTATTCCAAGGAGCCTTTTATTCTTATCATCTCTGCTTCGATTCGACTGTTTTTCTGGATGTTATTACAAATATTATAACCTCAAATGTTCAATTTTTTTATTCCAAGGAGCCTTTTATTCTTATCATCTCTGCTTCGATTCGACTGTTTTTCTGGATGTTATTACAAATATTATAACCTCAAATGTTCAATTTTTTTATTCCAAGGAGCCTTTTATTCTTATCATCTCTGCTTCGATTCGACTGTTTTTCTGGATGTTATTACAAATATTATGACCTCAAATGTTCAGTTTTTATTCCAAGGAGCCTTTTATTCTTATCATCTCTGCTTCGATTCGACTGTTTTTCTGGATGTTATTACAAATATTATGACCTCAAATGTTCAGTTTTTATTCCAAGGAGCCTTTTATTCTTATCATCTCTGCTTCGATTCGACTGTTTTTCTGGATGTTATTACAAATATTATAACCTCAAATGTTCAGTTTTTTTTTATTCCAAGGAGCCTTTTATTCTTATCATCTCTGCTTCGATTCGACTGTTTTTCTGGATGTTATTACAAATATTATAACCTCAAATGTTCAGTTTTTTTTTATTCCAAGGAGCCTTTTATTCTTATCATCTCTGCTTCGATTCGACTGTTTTTCTGGATGTTATTACAAATATTATAACCTCAAATGTTCAGTTTTTTATTCCAAGGAGCCTTTTATTCTTATCATCTCTGCTTCGATTCGACTGTTTTTCTGGATGTTATTACAAATATTATAACCTCAAATGTTCAGTCTTTTTTTATTCCAAGGAGCCTTTTATTCTTATCATCTCTGCTTCGATTCGACTGTTTTTCTGAATGTTATTACAAATATTATAAACTCAAATGTTCAGTTTTTTATTCCAAGGAGCCTTTTATTTTTATCGTCTCTGCTTCGATTCGACTGTTTTTCTGGATGTTATTACAAATATTATAACCTCAAATGTTCAGTTTTTTTTTTATTCCAAGGAGCCTTTTATTCTTATCATCTCTGCTTCGATTCGACTGTTTTTCTGGATGTTATTTTTATAACCTCGAATGTTTATTTGTTCAGAATTACAGTTTTTCGCATTGGGATTATCTTTCCCAGTACAATTTGTGATAAGTTGTCCTCAGGTAATTTAATTTCCCTTTTTAAACTCATATTTGCTATCATTAGGTAATTAAATTACCGGAAAAGTATTAACACTCGTATTATAGAAGATAATATCGTTAAGGGAGTTAATCTACACATTTATTCCGTTCTTTTTTAATATAAAACACGCTTGTGTTCTTGAAGTAGTGTGATCTTAATTGTTTGGAAGAGTCGAAGGCAATATTTATTAATCTTAAACGTGAAGCAAAATTAGTTTTTGCACGATCCTTTTTTTTTTTGTATTCACAGCTATTGTTGCTAAAAGGCGTTGAAATTTGAAATTCCCATACACAAACTTGTTGCTAGGGAAACCATTCTACTTTAAATAAAACTATATTGAAATAGATCCATTACAGTGCACTCATTGTTCCTTAGTTACCATTACAGTGCAGTTTTGCGAAGGCTTTGGAATAATGTTGCTCTAAATTTTCAATGAAAAATATACTGAATTTACGAATTTTAAAAATATGATCGTGCAAAAATGTTGTAGCCTATAACACACGCTTTGCTCCTTTTTCAAACTTTTTCCTTCATTTTTTAAATAACTTCCCAAGCTTGTACAGTTATATATTATTCTAATCTATCCATATTCATGTTTACAATATTTTTAATAAGAATAACCTTATTATAATTATTATACATTATAGTTTGTTCATTTATTAACTTGTTAATCTGTTTATTTATTTTCATCTTGTACATATATCTGTAAACCAAACACAGTTTAAATGTAGGCCTATCATTTACTAAAGTTTTTGATGGAAATTCTGCTGATTTTATAGACACACTTTTTATAATGATACTCCAGATAGTCTCTTGACTCTGAAAACTCGTTGACCTTCCGAACAACTAAACGGTACGTGAGTCCTGTAGTGCTCAATATGGATCATTTTAACCACATTTGAGTAGGGCACTTAAACTGTACGAAGCACAATTAATTATAAGCTTTCATTTTTGTCTCTTGTTTTTACATTAAATGCACGTGTGAAAGAGAGCGTGGAATGAACAGCACAACCGAATCGCTCGTGCTACGAAACTCTGCGAACAAGCTGTCAGACATGCAGACATGTTTTGCGTTTACAGATGTGACTTGCGTGTTCCGCGAAACAATTATTGTTTGGATTTCTGTAACAGCACTAATCCTAACACATTAGCAAATCAATGCTGTGCTCATTTATTGAAAAGTGACTACTGAAGAGAAAGAAATAGCATGCGTTTCTATGGAAACAGCACACATGCCAAGGGTAGCAATCAAACTTCAGGACATATTAAAATGTTGTTATGATGGGAACTATCCAAGGTTTTTAGAGTTTAAAGACTTTAACGCAATCAACTTGGAGAGGAGTATTTTTTTTTTTTAACATATCAGAAATTCCCACCATACATTATATCACCTCTGCCTTTAGAGAAGGCGGAATAGACGGGCCTATTTGCTGGATTCGTTATTAAGAGCTATTCTGCAACACACGTAACAAAACAAATCTGCGAAATGATTCTCATATGTGACGCAGAGCAAAAACAAAGGAATCTCGTATACCGAGATTTTCTTGATTCTCTAATAAATAAATAGTCAATTGAAATGCAATTGAATGCATTTTCAGTTTCTTAATATAGCTGTAATTTTTTTAATGTAGCTGTAATTTTCTAAATAAATGAATACAGTTTACCACTCATGTTCAATATCTTGCTAAAATTTTACCTTCCAGCTGACATATTGGTACAAATTTCGAACTACCAGATGAATATATTGCATAATTCATTCATAATTTTCTTCCCAAATGCAGGTACTTCATTGGAAACCCAACAATATCCAATTTTCTTTATTTTCCCCATTTCTCTTAGTCTCTGGATACGATTCTTATATCTTAATATTGTCTATCATCCGATTTCTTCTTCTGTACCGACTTTTCTCTCATTCACCAATCCTTGCACTGACTTCTTCAGTAGGCAATAGTTCCCAGCCAATTTCTTTTTATTTTCCTGGTCAGTTTCAACATTACTTTTCCTTCATTCACTTTTTGACACAGGTTCATTTCTTATTCTCTCTGTCCATTTCACACACTCAATTCTTCTCCATATCCACATTCAAATGCTTCTATTGACTTCTCTTCACTTCGTCGTAATGTTCATGTTTCTACCCTATACAATGCCACACTCGACACAAAGCACTTCACTAGTTTCTTCCTTAGGTATTATTCCAGACTTCCGTACTAGATGCTCCTTTAACTATTAAAAGCCTTTGCCATTGCTATCCTCATTTTGACTTCCTGGCAGCTTATAGTACACCCCAAGTATTTGAAGTTGCTTCATTCCGAAACCGCACCTTTATCTTCTTTATTTTTCTTCCGATTACCATCTTCTTAGTATCCTTTGCATTTATTTTCATCCCATATTGCACATAGCTACCATTTAGCTCCACTAGCATATTCCTTGGTATCATATCCTCTCCTGCTAACAACGCCATATCATCAGCAAATCTTATGCACTTTATTTTTCTTCCTCATACTATCATCCCTCCCATGTTCTGAAAGCAGTTCTTCACTAAATCCTCCCAATAGCTGTTGAGCAGGATAGGTGATGAAGAGCATCCTTGTCGTGTTCTTGTCTATATTCCACTTTCCTGTGACATTTCTTCTCCTATTCTGATAAAAGTCTCAGTCCTAACAAAATCTGACGAGGAGAGGATTCAATCCGGCATCTGAATGGGAATCCGGTGTGACTTAGTAGATAGAGCAGGGCCGGGCATGAGAGCGGCTCCATTTAGTCGGCCAGAGCTGCTCTCGCTCCTCAAGGCAAGCCGGAGCAGAACGCTCACGCAGTGGCGGACTCGCATTACAGCTACCTTCCCTGCATTAATGTAACAAAAGCCACGGTTGTTCTTGTCATTCAGTCTGTCAGTACATAATAGTTTATAAGGATATTACATCAATCCATTGTACAGTACAGAATTTATAACACTCTTATTAATTTAATGGAATAAACTTCGCTCTATGCACACACACAAATCATTAGGCTTATTTACATAACCCATACGCTCATACTGCAATCTCCTCACCACGGTTCTACGAGACAGGCGTATGGCTTCCACTTCCCCTACTTGCTGTGGACAGAGTTCATCTACCAATATAATTAAACATCGCTTGATGAATTCACCTTCGTTGAATGTTTTCAATTCCTTTGCAATTTCGTGGCAAATTTTGTAGCTAATTCTCATAGCCGATTCACTAAGTGCATTATTGTCATCCTGTTAATATATAATATGATATATGATATGATCTGATATGATATGATATGATGTGATATATAATATAATATGATATATGATATAATATAATATAAAATAATATAAAATAATGTGATGCGATGCGATATATGATATATGATATGATATGATACGATATGATATGATATGATATGATATGATATGATATGATATGATATGATATGATATTATATGATATATAATATGATATATGATATAATATAATATATAATATAATATAAAATAATGTGATGCGATGCGATATATGATATATGATATGATATGATATGATATGATATGATATGATATGATATGATATATAATATAATATGATATATGATATAATATAATATATAATATAATATAAAATAATGTGATGCGATGCGATATATGATATGATATGATACGATATGATATGATATATGATATGATATGATCTGATATGATATGATGTGATATATAATATAATATGATATATGATATAATATAATATAATATATAATATAATATAAAATAATGTGATGCGATGCGATATATGATATATGATATGATATGATACGATATAATATAATATATGATATGATATGATCTGATATGTTATGATGTGATATATAATATAATATGATATATGATATAATGTGATGCGATGCGATATATGATATATGATATGATATGATATGATATGATATGATACGATATGATATGATATGATATGATATGATATGATATGATATGATATGATATGATATGATATGATATGATATGATATGATATGATATGATATATGATATGATATGATATGATATGATATGATATGATATGATATGATATGATATGATATATGATATGATATGATATATGATATGATATGATATGATATATGATATGATATGATATGATATGATATGATATGATATGATATGATATGATATGATATGATATGATATGAAATGATATATGACCATAAATTAATACATCTTAAAGAAAATGTTTCTCAGGTACATTATATTAGAGTATCTATTCGATATTTATATCGCATTATAAGTTATTATAGTACATTTAGTAATATATAATTTTAAATTATACAAATATTATGATATATCATTGTATAGTATATTACAGTTCATGATATATAATATTATATAATATATATCTTAATACTTATATAATTTAAAATTACATATTACTAAATGTATAATAACTTATAATGCAATGCAAATATCAAATAGATACTCTAATATAATGTACCTGAGAAACATTTTCTTTAAGTTGTTGCATTAATTTATGGCGTCCATTACCAACATATTTGTCATGTTCAGTAGCATGTTGTAAAGAATAATGCCGTTGGATATTGAACTTCTTAATCAGTTGGAGTGTTTTATGCCAAATTAAACACTTTGCTAATCCACTGCTCTCTACCAAAAAGAACTCCTCCTCCCATGATGCATTAAAAGCATTGGGAGTAGCGGGACGCTTTAATGTATGAGCGGAAGCTCCGTCTTCAAAGTTCGCCTTCACATTGCAGAGTCACCACTGCACCGACACTGAATGACGTACAGTATGCATACGTCACACCGCTCGCGAGACAAGCTCTTTAAAGCACACAGCGCTCATTTCTCAGAATCACGTAATGTGGCCAGCTCTGTGATAGAGCGTCAGCACGTAGAGCTGAAAGCTCAGGTTCAAATCCCGATGCCGGAGAGAATTTTTCTCCGTTCCACTCATCCTTCATCAAAATCTGACAAGTTTTATGTCTTTGGAAATGATGATGATGATGATGATGATGATGATGATGATATGATTATGATAATGATAATAATAATAATAATAATAATAATAATAATAATAATAATAACAATAATAGGCTCCACAACCCGTATAGAACCCTGGCCTACCAGCCGATTGTTGGCCTTACTTCCACATGCCTCACCTGAAGTAAACGATCATCCAACAAGTGCAGGGGTTTCGTAAGGTTAGCACGATGATTATCCCAGCCGCTATCGCTGATTGGAATTTTTATGAAATGTGTGTTATTATTTCCAACTGCACCGTATAGACGGCTATATTTTAACGTAGCAAACTTCTTTCAGTGAATTGGCTACACATTGCGTTAACAGAGGCGTGTCTTTTGATATCCATATTTGAAAATTACATTTTAATCACTATGGTAAGTGGCTTTATACGTGAATATGTTAGGAGAAAATCCACAAACGATTAGGGAAAACACGGGAATTTTACTGGAAGCAAGTAAAGAGATAGGTTTGGAAGTAAATCCCGAAAAGGCAAAGTATATGATTATGTCTCGTGACGAGAATATTGTACAAAATGGAAATATAAAAATTGGAAATTTATCTTTTGAAGAGGTGGAGAAGTTAAAATATCTTGGAGCAACAGTAACAAATATAAATGACACTCGGGAGGAAATTAAACACAGATTAAATATGGGAAATGCCTGTTATTATTCGGTTGAGAAGCTTTTATCATCCAGTTCTGCTGTCAAAAAATGTGAAACTTAGAATTTATAAAACAGTTATATTACCGGTTGTCCTTTATGGTTGCGAAACTTGGACTCTGACTTTGAGAGAGGAACATAGGTTAAGGGTGTTTGAGAATAAGGTGCTTAGGAAAATATTTGGGGCTAAGAAGGATGAAGTTACAGGAGAATGGAGAAAGTTACACAACACAGAACTGCACGCATTGTATTCTTCACCTGACATAATTAGGAACATTAAATCTAGACGTTTGAGATGGGCAGGGCATGTAGCACGTATGGACGAATCCAGAAATGCATATGGAGTGTTAGTTGGGAGGCCGGAGGGAAAAAGACCTTTAGGGAGGCCGAGACGTAGAAGGGAAGATAATATTAAAATGGATTTGAGGGAGGTAGGATATGATGATAGAGAATGGATTAATCTTGCCCAGGATAGGGACCAATGGCGGGTTTATGTGAGGGCGGCAATGAACCTCCGGGTTCCTTAACAGTCAGTAAGTAAGTAAGTAATAATTGACTCCACAGCTCGTATAGAACCCAGGCCTACCAGCCGACTGCTGGCCTTACTTCCACATGCCTCACCTGAAGTAAACAATCATCCAACAAGTACATGGGTTTCGTATGGTTAACACGATGATTATCCCAGCTGCTATCGGTGATTGGAATTTTTATGAAATATGTACTATTATTTCAATCTGCACCGTATAGACTGCTGTATTTTAACGTAGCAAACTTCTCTCAGTGAATTGGCTACACATTCGTTAACAGAGGCGTGTCTTTTGATATCCATATTTGAAAATGACATTTTAGTCACTATGGTAAGTGATTTAAAGCCAACCAGAACAAAATGAACCAAAGGATTACGAAGAAATGTGCAATTCGAAAAATGTGGTAAAATAATATGTTGTTGAAAACTTATGCACTTTTATTTCAACCGTATTATATAAAAAATATGTATTTTTTGCATCAATAAATGACGTTATACCCGTCGAAATTATTGGTGTTAGTCGAATTTATTTGGGAGCACACGGTGACGGTTGTACTCTAATTCAATCATAACACTGATACAGTTATGTGTGTACAGAGCAGAGGAATTACTGGTCAAATTATTGCACAATACAAGAACATGGTGTCTAGAATGATAATGAAGCAATTAACAGAACAGGACTAACAATATCTGTACCCCGGACTGCGTGTTATTGTTATACCAGCCTCTGCTTGATTTGTTTGTTACATGCAAACAACACCTACAAACATTCCCTGGTGAAACGCATTACAATAAAAGGTGACCGAGCTGCGAATTTCAAAGGAATGTGACATTACAAACAAGTTCTTATTAATACATTTCGTGCACAGCAACCAGAATTTTGCAAACAAAATGTCTAACACACATCAGCTCAGAAATTGCTACATAGTACACTCCAGTCACTTCATTTTATCATTTCTACAAGCATTATTATAATTACACTTACTTACTTACTTACTTACTGGCTTTTAAGGAAACCGGACGTTCATTGCCCCCCTCACATAAGCCCGCCATCGGTCCCTATCCTGTTCAAGATCAATCCATTCTCTATCATCATATCCCACCTCCCTCAAATCCATTTTAATATTATCCTCCTATCTACGTCTCGGCCTCCCAAAAGGTCTTTTTCCCTCCGGCCTCCCAACTAACACTCTATGTACATTTCTGGATTCGCCCATACGTGTTACATGCCCTGCCCATCTCAAACGTCAGGATTTAATGTTCCTAATTATGTCAGGTGAAGAATACAATGCGTGCAGTTCTGTGTTGTGTAACTTTCTCCATTCTCCTGTAACTTCATCCCTCTTAGCCCCAAATATTTTCCTAAGAACCTTATTCTCAAACACCCTTAACCTATGTTCCTCTCTCAAAGTGAGACTCCAAGTTTCACAACCATAAAGAACAACCGGTAATATAACTGTTTTATAAATTATAATTTTCAGATTTTTGACAACAGACTGGATGATAAAAGCTTCTCAACCGAATAATAACAGGCATTTCCCATATTTATTCTGTGTTTAATTTCCTCCCGAGTATCATTTATATTTGTTACTGTTGCTCCAAGATATTTGAACTTCTCCACCCCTTCAAAAGATAAATTTCCAATTTTTATATTTCCAATTAGTACAATATTCTTGTCACGAGACATAATCATATACTTTGTCTTTTCGGGATTTACTTCCAAACCTATCTCTTTACTTGCTTCCAATAAAATTCCCGTGTTTTCCCTAATTGTTTGTGGATTTTCTCCTAACAAATTCACGTCATCCGCATAGACAAGCAGCTGATGTAACCCGTTCAATTCCAAATCCTCTCTTTATCCTCGACATTCCTAATGGCAAAGTTAAAAAGTAAAGGTGATAGTGCATCTCCTTGCTTTGACCCACAGTGAATTGGAAACGCATCTGACAGAAACTGACCTATACGAACTCTGCTGTACGTTTCACTGAGACACATTTTAATTAATCGAACTAGTATCTTGGGAATGCCAAATTCAATAAGAATATCATATAAAACTTCTTTCTTAACCGAGTCATATGCCTTTTTCAATTATGAGATTACCTGAAAATATTTTAATTGTTGTAGCCTTTATTCTATACGTCAAAATCTTGATTATAATTTTTTTTGCAAAGTTATCAAGGGTGATATTGATTGTGAGTCTATCATAAACAAAATCAGCCTTCGTATTCCTACAAAGGGCTTAAGATTAAAAAAAAAATTACAACAGAAACTCAAAATAACTTTCTCCAGTCTGTAGATGCATAAAATATGCCAATTTGCGTGGACACCACTTAGATCCTTTTAAAGTGTAGTTTCGTTTTGATTATTAGTATTTACTGTTCTAGTTCTCAATTTTATTTATGTATGTTTTTTCTTGATTTAAGATATTATTTATTTGCTCTTGCACCTTTGTATCTTCTGTTTGTGTATTGTGCTGAACTATAATTGGCCTTTGGCTGTTGTTGAGCACACAAATATAAGTAAATAAATAAATAAATAAATAAATAAATAAATAAATAAATAAATAAATAAATAAATAAATAAATAAATAAATAAATTACTCAGCCTGCCTAAGGTATTCCGTGGTTTTTCTAAGGCGCTAAGACAAATGTCGGGATGAGCCCTAAAAGAAATGGGCCACGGACCTGCACTCATCTCCCCATGAATCTCCCTAATTACTCTAAATTAATTAACAATTACATCTCTCCTCCCTCTTCGTAATTGAGCCATCATATAGCCAAATGTCTGATCTCAAAATTGAGACGATTCAACAAGGCTCATGACAACAATCACCTCCTACATAATAGCCAAATTGGCTAGTCTCTTATATATGAGACAACTCATCCTGCCTAAGGTATTCCGTGGTTTTCCTAAGGCGTAAGACAAATGTCGGGATGAGCCCTATAAGAAATGGGCCACGGACCTATATGCCATTCCCCATATAAATTCCCCTTTATTGTAAACGACGTATGCCCTAGTTCAGAACCTATAAATTGTCTATTAAATATGCGAGGTCACTCTATAAGTCGCAATTTGAAGGGACAGGGACCTCTCAAATTGCAGATTAGATTTCACGGCGCTTCTTCCGACGGCCTTCACATGCTTTGTCATCGAACAACAGATGACGGCGTCTCGCCATCCTAACGGCAAACAAATAAATAAATAAATAAATAAATAAATTATATATATGAACACATTGTGTAGGTTTGATATTATTTCTGTAAGAGATGAAATAATAAAAAAACTCTGAATTTCCTTCTGGCAGCAAAATCATCTGAAATTCCTTTCTCCTCCGTTATTCTTCATAAATATAATGTACAGTCTGATCCGTTTGGGAAGATATAAAATAAAATAAGAGTAAAATTTTTAATGGGGGTACTGTAGAATTATTTGAGATTGTAACATTTTATTTTGAACTCAATATTTTTATTTAGTGAATTATCTACAAGATGAGAACTCTTATGATATTTGGATACGAATAATATTTAATAAACATTTTGTAAGTTCACAACATAACCCTAACCGCGTTTGTGGAATACCCTACCCAGTGACATCAGAGACTGTCGGAATTTAGTAGCGTTCAAAAGCAAGCTTATTAAGCATTTTCTTACTGCGTAGAGTAGGTTTAATTTGTACTTAATCAATAAGAAGAATGCTTCTCTCTTCTTAACTTTTACAATAAACTGTCTAGCTTTTATTAATCAGTTAATCTTTTAGTACTTTGATTTTTATTGTTTATGTAAATTTAATATTAATTGTAATTACAATTGTAATTGTAATCTTATTATTGTAGTTGTAATCCCCTGGTAGAGGGGAAGAGAAGGCCTGATGGCCTTATCTCTACCAGGTTAAATAAATAAATAATCATACGTGAACAGATTAAATAATAGATGAAGATATTTAATAGTTACGAAGGACCAGCACGCAATATTACTGTCCACTGTTTTATTGCTAAGAAAACAATGAAACATCGGGTTCGACAAGATTGCATTTAATAGTTGGATTTGATTGGTTAAAACTCTATTGATTCTTGCACTCCATTGGTGCATTGGTACATGAGCGATAGTCAACTATTTTATTGGAATTACGATCGGCCAGCATATGTTGTACACGGAATCAAAGCAGAAATATGCCATTAAACTTGACGCTAAAAATATAAAATTATTTATATGAATTTAATAGTTTGGAAATAAAACAATTTTCAAATACGTGTCATAAAACTACTATAAATATCTGTAAGCTGTAAAACTTTGACATAGGGTTCAGTGGAGTTTATGTTCGTTGTTGTGAACTGTAATTGAATTGACACTGAAGCAAAATGCTAATAAAAACGCCAGAACTCTCCACATCAAAAGTCTTCTCTGCGTAGGAGCCAGTATAAGCGTGTAACTGTGAGAGCGGAGGAAAATTCACGACCTAGATTAATGGATACAAGGAGAGAAGAAGAGGAAATTGGCTTTTTGTACACATTTCGGTTTGATGCTCCTTAAGTAGTGCCAATGATGTAACTTACTTACTGGCTTTTAAGGAACCCGGAGGTTCATTGCCGCCCTCACATAAGACCGCCACTGATCCCTATCCTGAGCAAGATTAATCCAGTCTCTATCATCATATCCAACCTCCCTCAAATCCATTTTAATATTATCTTCCCACCTACGTCTCGGCCTCCCTAAAGGTCTTTTTCCCTCCGGCCTCTCAACTAACACTCTATATATATTTCTGGATTCGCCCATACGTGTTACATGTCCTGCCCATCTCAAACGTCTGGATTTAATGTTCCTAATTATGTCAGATGAAGAATACAATGCGTGCAGCACTGCGTTGTGTAAATTTCTCCATTCTCCTGTAACTTCATCCCTCTTAGCCCCAAATATTTTCCTAAGAACCTTATTCTCAAACACCCTTAATTTCTGTTCCTCTCTCAAAGTGAGAGTCCAAGTTTCACAACCATACAGAACAACCGGTAATATAACTGTTTTATAAATTCTAACTTTCAGATTTTTTGACAGCAGACTAGATGACAAAAGCTTCTCAACCGAATAATGACAGGCATTTCCCATATTTATTCTGCGTTTAATTTCCTCCCGAGTGTCATTTATATTTGTTACTGTTGCTCCAAGATATTTGAATTTTTCCACCTCTTCGAAAGATAAATCTCCAATTTTTATATTTCCATTTCGTACAATATTCTGGTCACGAGACATAATCATATAGGTACTTAGTCTTTTCGGGATTTATTCCAAACCTATCGCTTTACTTGCTTCAAGTAAAATTTCCGTGTTTTCCCTAATCGTTTGTGGATTTTCCCCTAGCATATTCACGTCATCCGCATAGACAAGCAGCTGATGTAACCCGTTCAATTCCAAACCTTGTCTATTTCCTGAACTTTCCTAATGGCATATTCTAGAGCGAAGTTAAAAAGTAAAGGTGATAGTGCATCTCCCTGCTTTAGCCCGCAGTGAATTGGAAACGCATCAGATAGAAACTGGCCTATACGGACTCTGCTGTAAGTTTCACTGCGAATACCAAATTCAATAAGAATATTATATAAAACTTCTCTCTTAACCGAGTCATACGCCTTTTTGAAATCTATGAATAACAGATGTACTGTACACTTATATTCCCATTTTTTCTCCAATATCTGTAATTACAATGATGTAATGATAATAATAATAGTAATAAATGCAGTAATAATAATAATAATAATAATAATATAATGTGCCTTATTAATTTGTTTTCATTAATCACTTACATTAATTATGGCTTTGAATTTCCCCAGCTAAATTTATTCGCAACTGAAGTAGCCCACAGATTTATTAGTAAAATGAAAACCTCTTCTGGCGTTAACTGTGATAATTCGTTTTATTAATTTTCTTGTGCCTTTATTCCAATTTAGTTCGTGTATTAATTCACTTTCAATTACAGGTTTGAAAACGTGCTCCTTTTCTTGCGTCCCTTAGGTTTTGTTCCACATTATTCCATTTAGTTTATATCATAATATGCTCTCATTTCTACTTTTAACACTACAAAAGACAAAACAAGGCGATATAGAACGAAACTATGTTAATATGCTAATAAAACTGAACGCTCTGGGCTGTATTCTTTTTGCTTCTCTTATGTTCGTATGCTACAGCATTCCATTTACTCTGTATAATGTGTTTAAATCTACTTTTATAATTCCGTTGCTTTGTTTATGTTTTGTTATATGTACCATTCATTGTACGCAACTGGATTGCATTTTAGATAAATCAATCCTGTTTTGAATATCCGTATCACAAGCTGACTTATGGGTCCAATGTATTCCCGATTTCAATTGTTTCCCCACATCCCATTGTTAAGTTTTATATCACTCAAAATATGCGTGTCTCTTTTGTCAGGTTCTGCTGTTATATGAAATTAAATTAATTCATTTCGTACGAATTTGTTAAGAATCAGACACTTATTTTTATTCATATTTTATAAATTAGGTCACAGTTTCAATAAAATTATTAGTTGCTATGTTTATATATTTACGTATTTATTGACTTATATATTCATTTTATTTAATTTACTTAACACTGTAGATCAGCCGTGGCGAAAATGTAATCGTGCGCCGAGCCACTGTGTAACCTGCAACGTGCCTAGCACCTATGGAGTGAGGCGGACACCCGAAGGGGAAGTGAAGCAACTGTCTGACTTATTAACGGATTTTCATTTTCCTTACGTCAAGCACTTAAATATAATTTTATACAGTACAAGGGTACAAGTTTAGTACGTGTAACGAAGAAAAGAGTGAACAATAAATGAACAATATCACAACCTAAAATTAACTGTCTTCAGAATGTCTCTGCGACAGAGTTTCAAAATCAGGAATTATGTCACTTACTGCCAGTCGTGGTTGATCTCGAAGGTATTTGTCTGTCAGTCGTGATCTAAATTTGGTTTTTACTATTTTCATTGTTCAAAATAATTTTTCACAAACGTAAGTTGTAGCGAACATGGCTTCAACAGAGGAAGCGAAAGAACGAAGCTTCGGATATTTATTTTTTGGCAAAGATTTGAAGTTCGACATTTGTCAAGTCCTTACATCTAGCTTTCATTTGACATCACATTGTGAATCAGTGAGTTCAAATTGAAGAGCTAACCGCATTAATAATAATAATAATAATAATTTATTTATTTAATCTGGCAGAGCTAAGGCAAGTAGGCCTTCTCTTCCGCCCAGCCAGACTCTGATTCTAATTAAATACATTTGCTTACATAGTTATCACATTAATATCTAGATCATAAAACAACATAAAAGTAAATAATGAAAATTGGATAACTAATGTTAGTGTGTCAATAATAGACACTGGTAAGAAATAGTTATAATAATAATGATAATAATAATAATAATAATAATAATAATAATAATAATAATAATAATAATAATAATGGTAATAATTCGTACATCTGCTGAAAAATGGTCGACGTATAGAGATGATAATGATGATGATGATATTATTATTATTATTATTATTATTATTATTATTATTGTTATTATTACTACTACTATTATTATTATTATTATTATTATTATCATTATTATTAACACCTAAATTTTTATGTTTCATGAGTAACATGTAGTATAATGCCGTTTTATGTTATACAACCGTTTTCCTCGTAATACTCGTGAACAAATCATACATTTAATATTCTCATCATATTGACAGCAAAAAAAATGCTTCCTCCCATCCTATTTAAAACTTTCGTTTTTGTAGAGGTACATGGTTTCGAGATAGACATATGCCACTCGCAGGTCAGAGACAAATACAAATGGAACGGAGTTTGACTCCAGTGAATGAGAGGGTGGGGGTTGGGGAAGGTTAGAAGCAAGAAAAATGCATAGCTCTCACTGCGAGCCACAATGTACTCGCGAGTCGCATTCTCGCCACGGCTGCTGTAGATCATCAGTGATTACCAGGGAACGGATTTATATGGACTAAAAATATATGAAATATGTAAATATATATGTAGTTATTTTTACCAAAATATGGAATTAAATATGGATTTTTACCAAAATATGGAATTAAATATGGACTTAAAATTATAAAAAAATGACTATGTACGTTAAATATTGGTACATTTTAATCAAACTAAACAAAAAATATAATGGACGTACCTTATCTTCCAATGTAGTTTCAACAAAACACAATTTTTATTGTCTGTTACCATAACAATAGGTTACAAACATTTCTTTCAAGTGCTGAAAAGTGAATCTTCTTCTATTGTCTCTGAGGATAGATTTATACTGACTAAAAGAGCGTTCGACGTCACAAGAAGTAACTGGTACATAATTCAATTTCACAATGTCTGCTGGGGATAAGTCCAAGTTAATCTTCACTGTTGATTCACCACTCATCACAGCAACAACCTTTTGTAGTTCTTCATATCCAGGGTTTTTTGAAAGTACAGTGTCCACCTTAGCTCTTACTGCATCTGCAACTTTACCTCTACCACGATTCAGTTTTTCCACAGTACTATTTATAATTTCAAAACTTTCAGATAGTGAAAGGTGCCTATTTTGGAGACTTTTGAGCGTTTTTATGATGCATGAAAATGTATGCTGAATGTGAGCTAAGTCATTCTTCACACTTATGTCACAGGTAACTGTTTTCGCAGTATCAATTGAGACTGCATCTTCAGAGTCCAATGCAAGGAGAACATTGTTAATAGAGTCTATATGTTCGGCATAATATTCAACTGCTTCTAGCCATGTACCCCATCTAGTTAAAATTGGCTTTGGTGGCAATGGAATTTCAGGGTACATTTCTTTCAACACGTTAACTCTACTGGGAGCTTTGAGAAATACTTTTTTCACTGATGAAATCAACAAATCTACTTTAGGGAAATTGTCTCTGACCACTTCTGCCACACGATGAAATGCATGCGCCACACAAGTAAAATGAGTCAATTTAGGATATACAACAGATAATGCTTGTCCAGCTTTGACCATATAAGGGGCAGCATCGCTAATAAAGAATAACACATTATCGTACATAATACCCTTTGGCCACAGGATACCCATAGCTTCGTTGAACAGTTTAACTATAGTTTTGTTATTGCACTTTTCTAGAACATCACAATGTAAAAGAATTCGTTCAGAATATTGTTCACTTAACAAACCGATAACTACATTACCAACAAGTCTACCTTCTTTGTCGGGAGTCTCATCAATGGAAACCCAAATTGAACTATCTTTAATTTCATCTCTTATCTTCTGTATTGTCTCATCGTAGATGGATGGAGCATACGTCTTCCTAAGTGTTGACTCATCCGGGATTGTATGTTGAGTATATTTTTCAAGGAATTCCCTGAAGACCTTATTCTTTAGTTTGTAGAGAGGAATATCAGCAGAGATGAGAGAACGGCACAGGTCGATGTTAAACTCAGATCTTACATTCGATGTTGTTGGTTGTGTTAAAAACAATTGTCTCTGCTTGGAATTTAGTTGTTTGTTGGCCTGATGTTTACTAGTTGTAATGTGTTGTTGCACCAGGAACTTTTGTGTAGATGATACTGCACACTGACACAAATTACAAAATAATATTTTATTGTCAGTTGATAAACCATCTTCTTTAAATTCTGAAATGTAACTTGTTAGTTTTGATTTTAAATTGACTGAATGACGTACTTTTGGCATATTTACCGTCTTTATAGTATGATTTACAAAACTGAACCTATGTGTACTCTGACTGGCATTTAACTGTTGAGCTGCACAACTGAAGTCTGTTAAAAATTTTAAATTAAATTAATACAGTTTTGTAACTTACTTTCCCATTGTTGATAGGACTGCTAATTTTCAAATAACTCTGATGTTAAAGGGATTACTGAACATGTGTTTAAATCTCTATTGTTGAAATGTATTTTTAAAAGTTAATGGAATTTTGTTTTGTTTTATTGTTAAACCTAATATAATATGGACTGTTTTATATGAAATATGGAAAATATATGGAAATTAACGAAAATATGTACTAAACTCTAAAATATGGAAAAATATGGAAAATAAAAGTAGGATTTTTCAACCCTACACATTGTGAAACATAAAGATAATGCAAAATATAAATTATATTAGCTTTATAAGTAAATATGTATTTACATATAAATCCTTTCCCTGGTGATTACATACTTGTTAACAGAGTGTAATCAAGAATTATCGTGGCCAGTTTACGAATTTTTCCAATGACCCAGGTATATTAGTGAGGGGTTTTTGTGCTGTCTGTACGGTTGATTACAAGTGTAACTGTGATGGAACGTTGATTATTATAGATTCCCAATTTGAATCCAGCTGGAACATTTTATTCTACAGAAATTGGTAATATTAAACAGATGCGTGATTGGAGGATGCAGTTGCATTGTTACAAGCGAAACATTATGCTGCAGGATTAATTATTGGCACACAGAATGGCCGTGTAATGCTGTTGGGTATCAGCATATAGTAACAGTTAAGTGCCCTGATATTCAGAATTAAAATCCGTGCACAGTACGTCCATGAAATACACTTCAAACTACGCTAAGTGATATAAAATGTTTGCATTATTTCGGTGAGTGATCACAGAACATGTTATTACTCAAAATAATTGTACAATGAAATTCCCCAATGGTAACGCAATATGCATTTAGATTTAATTTAATTTATTTGGAGGAAGGCAGTCTCAATCATACGGTTAACGCAGTATCAGTTTTACGTCCCCCCATCCCCCCACAGAATCTACGTTATGTTAAACGCTTTCCCAATTTCTCACATTTTTTTCACTTTCCTGTTGAAGTTGATAAACATTGTAACATCACTGCAGCTATAGGGTAATTGGAAATGAAACCAAGAGTTGTACAGATTTATAGTAAAATCTTATAACTTTCATTTGAACAAAGAGTGGAAATGCAGATTCGGAATATCTAGATATAGAGTGCCATAATTACTTACTCATGGCTTTTTAGGAACACGGAGGTTCATTTCTGCCTTCACATAAGCCCGCCATCGGTCCCTATCCTGAGCAAGATTAGTCCAGTCTCTATCGTCATATCCCACCTCCCTCAAATCCATTTTAATATTATTACTCCCATCTACGTCTCGGCCTCCCCAAAGGTCTTATTCCCTCCGACCTCCCAACTAACACTCTATATGAATTTCTGGATTCGACCATACGTGCTACATGCCCTGCCCATCTCAAACGTCTGAATTTAATGTTCCTAATTATGTCAGGTGAAGAATACAATGCGTACAGTTCTGCGTTGTGTAACTTTCTCCATTCTCCTGTAACTACATCCCTCTTAGCCCCAAATATTTTCCTAAGAACCTTATTCTCAAACAACTTTAATCTCTGTTCCTGTCTCAAAGTGAGAGTCCAAATTTCACAATCATACAGAACAACCGGTAATATAACTGTTTTATAAATTCTAACTTTCAGATTTTTTGACAGCAGACTAGATGACAAAAGCTTCTCAACCGAATAATAACAGGCATTTCCCATATTTATTCTGTGTTTAATTTCCTCCCGAGTGTTATTTATATTTGTTACTGTTGCTCCAAGATATTTGAATTTTTCCACCTCTTCGAAGGACAAATCTCCAAGTTTCAGTTCGTACAATATTCTGGTCATGAGACATAATCATATACTTTGTCTTTTCGGGATTTACTGTGCCATTTAAAATAAATCAAGTTTACTCTCACACTCTGTATGCTGAATAACTCAATTTTTCAAAACACTGGTATCATATTGTATGGTTTATCTCCAAAAGCTTTTGTGTAAAACTTTTCTTTGTAAAATTAAAATTTAATAATTTATTAGTAATATTCCGTACATAATGAACACTCTGTGTGTGAGTATTTGGGTGTGTGTGTGTGTGTTTTTTTTGTGTGGTGTGTGAGAGAGAAAGAGAGAGCTTCGATGCACGTAACAAATTCATTCATTCATTCATTCATTCATTCATTCATTCATTCATTCATTCATTCATTCTGTTCTGCACAAAGGCAGGTGTTCCGCTGCAAACCCTGGATTCTCCAGTTTTTCCTATTTCGTATCTTCGCCTTTGTCTCCTCATATGATCCATATATCTTAATGTCGTCTATCATCTGATATCTTCTTCTGCCCCGAATTCTTCTTCCGTTCACCATTCCTTGCAGTGAATCCTCTAGTAGGCAGATTTTTCTCAGCCAGTGACCGAACCAATACTGTACATATTCATCTAAACTTGCATATAGTCGGCTTAGAGTGTAAACCAGCTAACTCCCTAAAAGAAAATTATACAAAGGGAGCAAAAAACTGAGTTTAAATTAACTGTAGAGGTGCAAATGCTCTACTTTGGATTTGATCCTAAAGTTTCAGAGTTAATTTAAACGCAGTGTTTTGCTTCCCTTGTAAAATTTTCTTTTTGGGGGTTAGCAGGTTTACACTCTGAGCCAGCGGTGATCAAAGCGGGTGTCGTGATTACATCGTGTGTCGTGATTACATCGTGTAATCACAGACATTCAAACGGGTACGAGGACTTTCCTGTACATTGCTGTGTTTCATTCACGTACTGAAGGCAAGCAGTGTCGGTATCATGTCGCTCTACAAACTCTGTCTCTACAAACAGTAAGAGGTGGTTTCGTAAAGAATGAGAAAAAGAACTTTTTTGTTGTTCTGTCGGACAAAATGTAATATGTTTACTTTGCTCAACGGTTCAATGAGGAGTATATGGAAACATTAATTCCCACGCTGAATAATGTATTATTATTATTATTATTATTATTATTATTATTATTATTATTATTATTACTGACCACTAAGTATATGTTTGTATAATTCTTCTGTACATGCATGAATATTAATATTTTTAGATCTTCTCCTTAGAAGGATAAAATTATTAGTTTTTATCTCAGTTTTAATCTTCTTAATCTTTAGATGAGGGTAACTATTTATTAGTTATTCAGTTATTAATAATATTGTAGAAAAACTGATTCAATATTATGTGCCAACGAACTGTTAAACGCCAGGAATTGACATGTCTTAAATCATAGCCAGGAAAAGAAAGATGACATAAATACTGTAAATGTAAGGAAGTCAGCTATCTAGTGGGGTTTGAAATATCTCGTGCTCTAAAGCCTTTTAATAGAACAGAATTTATCAAAAGAATACCGATAAAATAGCTTAAATAACTTGTCCATAAGAAGTTTTTAATTTTGAAAAACTACGAATTTCTCGATCAAGTATCGAGAGAATAATTTAGAAAATTACTGATTAGATTGAAGAAGAAGGTTAAAAAAGAAGCAAGAAAAGTCGTATATTATTCACTGGCTCTTGATGACGGCAGTGACATTACTGATACAGCAAAGATTGAGATTTTTATCCGCGGGATTGATCAAGATGTTAGTACAGGAACCGCCACTGGTTGTAGTTTTCATGCCAAGTACCTTTCCTCCGTCTCCTTACTTCATAGGCTGTCTGTCGCATGTAATCACAGCAGCTCGAGTTTTGGTCACCTCTGCTCTAAGCCGACGACATGTAGAATGGTCGATAATGTGATTTACCAGAATTCAAAACCCCACCTACAACTATCTGGTAAATTACTATCATAAAACTATATCTCAAGTCGAAGCGGAATCGCTTTATCAGGAAACAGAAAAGGCAGCAACCAGCATAATTTGGTGCAGGGCGTTCGAACGCCAGACACGTCCGCCCCCGGTAATGCCGTTCGGTAAGACGGCACGAGGGAGCGGACGGAACATCAACTGCCCGTCAGGGGGACTCTCATTACGTCACGTTCCAGTGAAGGTATCCGATGTCGTCACGACCCATCACGTCCAATTCACGAGATAGAATCAACAAAAGCGTGTCGTATTTCAACTGTTTTATTGTAATGGAGGTTAGAGAAATAACGTCGATAACCCTGGTGTCGTGTTGCAGGTCTGCATCGCTGATTAATTCGCGTGTGTTTCGATTATAAATATTATAGGAACTGGTCGATTAAAAGATCAGCTTTTCGTTTCCTTTTATATTATACACTGGACATAAGTGATACCATTGTGACGTTTGTACTATAGTTCAGAATAGTTATTTACGTAACTACGACAGAAAGTGATAGTTTTGTGTACGAGTAAGACGTTTACGGGCGAGGTGTTAATGCGCTAAAGACACTTTTGTACTAGTTACGGACAATATTTTTTTTAGCACAACTACATGGAAATTATGTGTCAATTAATTAACCTATTAAATAAATCACAGACTATTGAGCGGACGAAAAATCAACTTCTAATTCTATATAGCCTACACATAGTAGATCTAGTTACCAATTCTAAATCTGAATTCATGTTTTGTGTGAAGATTGTGATATTACCACCTGTTAACTACGCTAAAGCAAATATGATTAATATATTTAGCACAAAAACTGGAGAATGTATGAACAACATGTAATTGCCTTCACTATAAAGCGAGGAACAATGGCTGCCTTCAAAACAAAAGAATGGTGAATTGCACAACACAGTTTAGCCAAGCACAGATATTATAAATTCAGGACGTTTAATTCTATCCATTCTTTAAATGAAAATTTATTATTATATTTTTTATTTTTTATTATTTATTTATTTATTTATGTATTTTATTTATTTATTCTGGTGTAGTTAAGGCCATCAGGCCTTCTCTTCCACAACAC
Source organism: Periplaneta americana (assembly GCF_040183065.1). Lineage (NCBI taxonomy): Eukaryota > Metazoa > Arthropoda > Insecta > Blattodea > Blattidae > Periplaneta > Periplaneta americana. The sequence continues at coordinate 205,466,028 of NC_091119.1, read as the reverse complement.
CAGGAATACAAATTCAATAATAGAAATAAACAGAAAAAAAAACACTATATACAAAATAAAGCTACACAAGAAATAAAGAGAGAGAGAGAAAAAAAACACTATAAACAAAGTAAAGCCACACAGAAATATACACAGGTTGCAGTCACACAAACTTTAAATGAGTGATTAAGTATCATAATTGATTGTATCCTAACTAATTAACTAACATAAACAAGAAATTTGCAATTTTAATCTAGATTAAAAAAGAAAAAAAGAAAAAAACACAAATCAATACTTCTAGCAATACCTAAGAAACATTAACTAAGACAAAATTTTCCAATTTAATTTTCAATTGTGATAAAGTCCGGCAGTCCCTGACGTCATTAGGTAACGAATTCCAGAGGCGAGGTATTTCTACAGTGTAGGAAGATGAGTATAAAGACGTTCTATGATGAGGGATAGAAAGAAGTGCTTGATGTCGGTTTCGAAGAGTTGTAAGAAATTGAAAGCGCGATAACAGATAATTCGGAGTAGAAGTATGCATGATTCTAAACAGACGAGACAGTGAATGTATTGTTCTTCGTTCCTTCAGACGCACCCATGAAAGTAACTGGAGGGAAGGTGTTATATGGTCAAATTTACGAGTATTGCAGATGAATCGTATGCACACATTATGAACACGTTTTAGTCTCTCAGCTAAGCGTGAACTTACATTAGTTAGCAAGGAATCGCAATAATCAAAATGGGGCATT